>NW_021132160.1:0-230680 GCF_004193835.3 Ostrinia furnacalis | reverse complement strand
CCATTATTTATAATTATGGAGTCGGTGTTGGAAGATTTGAAGATTTTATAGTTTCCTTCAGCTGTCACTTGACAGCCTGGCACACTTTTACGATGGTGGATCAAAGTATTTTGGTTTGACTATAGAGCGTGAGAACACGCACACAATCATAATTATTTTAGTGTGAATAAAACTAGCATCGAAATTACCTAAACTTGACATGCCACGCTAGACGTAAACGCTCTTAAAATAGTATAGTAAAAAGCTATATGGTCGGAGCAGGTAGATTTTATGACTTTGAATAGAAACCGTTCATAATGATAAATTCACTCATTTTACTGACCCTAGACAATTTATTTGACATCAAATCCGTTGTTTTCATATGGCTATTTTTCTCGTGTTATGGATTTTAATAGAATTTTAACTGCTTGTTGTAATAACACTTCAGCTGGCTCCGGCTCGCGTGGCCGTGGAGCTGACGGCGGAGCAAAGCGTCGTTGGCGTGGCGTGGCAGAGCATCGTGGGCGTGGAGTGGCAGAGCATCGTGGGCGTGGCGTGGCAGAGCTTCGTAGGCGTGGCGTGGCAGAGCATCGTTGGCGTGGCGTGGCAGAGCTTCGTCGGCGTGGCAGTGCATCGTAGGCGTGGCGTGACAGCGTACTAGCATTTGGCATAAGGATAACACTAAAAAGGTATTTATAGCCTGCGTTTAGCTTGGCAGGGTATCTGGTCAGCTCCGCTAGCATGTTACATGCAATACGTTAACATGTCAGTGGGTTTTTAACAATTTATCGCTGTCAGTAATTTCATTCGCGTGTAGTCAAAAACTTAAGTCCGTCCTATAACCCACCCGCATTCCTCCTATTGACTACTCTCTACAGAAGCAACAGTACACTCCTCATATTCTTAGTACATTGCACATACACTCAGTGTTACTGCACGGTCGCCTCCTGCGCGCGGCTGCCATGACTCATGCGGCGCGGGAGCACTGCCCCGCCGCGCCTCGAGCAGGCGCTCTGCTCCACGTGGAGCCCTACGGCCCTAGCGGCCGCAGTCCCATGTCTGTGGCCTCAAAGGCCAGTCCGGGCTCCAGTAGTCTGGACTGTGGGGCTCCCGCCTTAGTGGATCGGGCGCTGTAGACTACACACGAACTCAATACGATCGACATACATGCATACCTTCTACCTATTGATTTATTTTACCCCACCTAGCATCCATCCCTCATTGCAAGACAGCCCTCTGTTGGGTGTTTTTGTGATTACGCTCAAAGAGGACAAGCGTCTTCTTTTTTTGTTCCCTTCCATTCCCTCTAATACTATTTTAGTCAACTTGTAATTTGATTTGCGTCTTCCGTGCTAGATATTTTTCTTTTGAACTGAAGAAATACAAAACTGTGTTTTATAAACCAAGACAAAGTACATTACATATTGTACTATGTCTTGGACTGTAAACTGGAGTTTTCTTACGTATGAGTTAGTCAAAATATATTTTTTTAAAGTAATATGTGACTACATAAATGAGATAGTTTTAGGTTTACGTTATGAAAAAGTTGTTTGCAAAAACAAGTGTCATTTTTACTTTTGAAACGGAATCATTGTGAACATTTGATACCATGATACCTCGCCAGCTATACGTTTCTTTTATTTATTATTTTTCTTAATCTCAAATCACCTAACCTGAGTTACATTTGTGACTCCCCCAACCATATTAACTACTATCTCCTTTAACCACTATATCGGGTCATCACGGACATTATTTGTGGTAACAAGATTTGTCGTGATTTCCAATTACTTATTTCGTTTCAAGACAGTCTCGTTTTGAGAANGAAATCGCTATAGATACCGTTGTATTAGTAAAGGATGATAGACTTCCTCCTGGAAAATGGCTTTTGGGGCGTGTTGTTCGGAAGCACCCAGGTGCAGACGGGGTAACTCGAGTTGTTTCTTTAAGGTATAAAGACGGTATTTTTAAAAGGCCAATTGCCAAATTGTGCCCTCTACCCCTGGATGATTCCAACTAGATTGTTAGATTGGTATCTATTCATTCCTCTATCTTGAAGGACTGTAATCGTCCTTGGGCGGCGGTATGGATGGATTATTCCCTATATGATCGGACCGTAATAAAAAAAAAAAAAAAAAAACTTCTTGTCTGTGGTGAAAAAACATGTCTGTGTAATTGTAAGAGAAAATAAAACAACAGTGAACTAAAAACAGTGTTTATTTAACTAAATAACCACNACTTCCTCCTGGAAAATGGCTTTTGGGGCGTGTTGTTCGGAAGCACCCAGGTGCAGATGGGGTAACTCGAGTTGTTTCTTTAAAGTATAAAGACGGTATTTTTAAAAGGCCAATTGCCAAATTGTGCCCTCTACCCCTGGATGATTCCAACTAGATTATTAGATTGGTGTCTATTCATTCCTCTATCTTGAAGGACTGTAATCGTCCTTGGGCGGCGGTATGGATGAATTATTCCCTATCGGACCGTAATAATAAAAAAAAAAAAAAAAACTTCTTGTCTGTGGTGAAAAACATGTCTGTGTAATTGTAAGAGAAAATAAAACAACAGTGAACTAAAAACAGTGTTTATTTAACTAAATAACCAGCCATCATTATTAGTCACAAAAAAGCTCTATGTGAAACAAAGATAGAAAATAATTGCACGATTTTCATAACCCTCACTTTTAGATTGCGTTCAGAAAACCACGATTCTCAATAAAACCGGCGAATTTCAGTGGAAACGAGTAAAAAACAAAAGCATAATGCAATCCTCGCGAAAATTACGTACAACCAATCACCTTAGGAATGTACGAGTATCACAAAGGATGCGCGAGCGCACAATAACCCCCCCATCTGTGTAGTTGGGCAAATTGACACGGGACCCTGCCTCACGACCGGCCAATTTGACACATGTAACATCCTACTAGATGATGTGCTTCGTCTTTTTCTAACCGTACGTGTCAAAACAGGGACAGACAGACGCGGCGCTGAGACAGAATTGAATTCAATTTCGAAAGCATGATACAATCGTGTACTTACACGCTACCAATATGAGAGGCGAAAATTGGCTGGAGCCATGATAGTACAATCGGAGCTATACTTAGACGCGGGACATACGGACTGCGGTGATGTGACGAGCATTTTTAATCATGGTATATCTGAACTAGCCAACAAAAAATATGTTCCAGTTGGAGTAAATGAGTGTAACACATAACAGGTGATAAGTGCACGCAGAGGATTTTCTTTATTATTTTAAGAAAATTTATCGCTATGCTAAGCGGAGAAAACCGACAAAATCACAATAAATAGTTTAATTTTATTAAATGGTCACACACTCGTTTCGTGAAATCTATAGCTACAGCCTCCGAAAACAAAGCGCAAATCAAAAAAATCATACACAAAAGTTCATCAAACCGCTCGCCATCCTCCTTACCCGTGTGTCCCGCTTGTTAATCCACACCTCGAGCATTACCCGTACCGATATTGCCATATCATCAGCACCCAGTTATTTGCTCTCCAATCGGTGAGAAAAACGCTCGCCGCCATCGAACCGACAATTTGGGGCCGCGGTATGTCAAATGTTGGGAAACACATGTCGGACGCGTGACGTGTTCTGTTTGGTCAAATCGTTAACCACTTTACCCACGATTATAGGTTGAACCTTGGCTGGTTAACGTTTGGTGGAATTGGAATATGGAGAAACTAGTGCATGGAATGTAACTTTATAAGAAACTTTAGATTGATTCTGGATGAGTTCTGCTTCTTAATCTATGAATATTATTGCTCCAACAAAGGGATAAAAGTGTGGATAGTTATAAATTGAAGATTGATAATGTTTATTTTACGTGTTCATTATTTGTTGCATTGTTAATAAATGTTTGTAATTGAAAAAATGATATAATATTTCAAACGAAAATAATACTTACTGATAAGTGTAAATAACAACAAATCTAACAGCAATTGAAGCATTAAATAAAATACTTAACTAGCTGAATGACACAATCCTCTATTCAACCTTATTGTATAGCTTATATTTACTATCACCGATGTGTATATTACAAAAACAAACTTTATAAATCGTATTCTAAACCAACAACACGAAAACGTAAACCTTCAAATTATAAAGCCTAACGCATCGGTAGGCACCTTTGAAACAGAAAAGTATTATCAGCGTGGCATTATCTTGTCATACGTTACAATACGCACTTGCTAACAAGGAGTCTCACACTTGACTGAGCTGACGTATGCTGACGCCTGATGGAACAAGCGCCTGCAGACCACCGCAGGCAGTGCAGGGGTTAACAGCGCCTGTCAAACCAAAATCAAACCTGAACTCTACGAAATAGATCCCACATTCGATGCTAGCGAAGATTGGTGGATTATTGGTGTTGTACGGAGCCGTGACGGATAGCCACTTGACGAATTCCTTTATACTATCTTATGCGTGTCATAAATAACCGAAAATATACCTTAGTTCCATAAATGTAAAGTTGATGTTGGAGTTAAAGAGTTGATGGTGCATATGACGTTTTGCAGCTGTTCTGGGCATCATGAAGACGTCAGATCTTTAGTATCGAGTGACACATGGTTAGAAATTTGAATATATCGTGCTGAGACGAAATTTTACTGCGTGACAGGTTTGACAGGACTCGCGGAGGTACGTCGCGGACAGAGACATGCTTTTTGTTAGTGTAACACTCGAGTCTGTCTGTCGCACGTCGGTTTGGTATTTATCATCTATTTGACGTGGAAGCTAGGGATTGCAATCCGGTATCATTTTCAATCCGGCCGGATTTCACCGGATTGACGCGGATCCGGACGGATCCGGCCGGATTGCAAAGTAACTTGGTCTAGTATTTAGTGATTTTTAGTTTTGATAATAGTACATAAAAAGAAAAAGGAAATACGTATTTATGCAAAATAAAGTCACTTTTATTTATATTTTTCGGTATTAATTGTAATTTTTGGTAAGTACTAATTTGTACTAATAAAATTATGAAAATTCTAAATAATAAAGTTAGTAATCAGTCTGACTCTCACTTATTGCTGTATGTAAGTATCTGAAAGTACTTAAGTAATAATACTATTAAACTCTTATTAATAATCTAGGTACACAGACTTAAATCCACAAAACAGTCTTTTAAATTTGTACTTATAAATTCAACTTCAGTTCTTTTTAAGAAACAATCTGACTCCTAAGAAACAATAAAACAAGAAGCATTTATTTTTTGCAAAGGAAAATACAATGTAGTGTCGCGGCACGTCTAGCGATCTGGCAAATGCGCGCGCGCTCGACTTTCCCAGTTCACGTTCGCGTATTTTTTGCTTTACCGGATCCGCCACCGGATCCGGCGCCGACTCACCGGATCCGGTAGGTCCAAAAACACACCGCCGGATTACCGGATCCGCCGGACCGGATTGCAATCCCTAGTGGAAGCATAGTTTTCAATATCTTGACGCCATTTTTTGTGTTCTGCCAAACAAAATGTTGATAGAAAGGTTTCAATGCAACAACGGCAACAAGCAGTAGTGCCTCAGCGACATTTTCTTTAATAAGTTATGGTAGCAAACCATGTACCTTAATTTTGAGTTTCCAATATTTCGGCACTGTTGCAAGCGCCATGGTCACGGAGTGACTGAAGAAAACTTGCGGGTGAGATTTTATGGGCAGACATATCAGTGTACCCTCTTTCGCAGTCTTTTATTAAGATTGCCTCCCGTAATTTTTTAAATTTAAGTTTGTATTAATATGTTTTTGGTTTATTGTCGACGGTTACAAAATCAAAAAATCTTAATCGCATCTTTTGGATGAAAAAGTAGACCAAAGCTAAAACTGTTAAGTTTCAGAACAACAGAAAGCTTGTAGAGCGCCTTGAAATGGACCAATTAAATGGTACAAATACTCATCAAGTATTTCTTATTCAGCTAGATTTTCAGAGTTCACTAGCGTATCGGTCTCATTGTCTTGTAATGTAGGAGGTCTCGAACAATCTTTTCTCATTCATTTTGATTGTTTACTTTATTTATTTACAATATTTTCTTTTACATCCATGACATGGGTCCAATTTTGTCACGGGTTCGCTTACAGGCCCACCGCGCGATTCACGCACGCACGTAATGCTCAGTTTGTACACGATTACTGGCAAATGTCAGGCGCCCGCGCCGCCCGCTGGAATTTAAATTGTAAATCACTGGACGCTCGTACGCAGGGTACACAAGTAAATAGTGTAGTGAGTGATAGCAATCGTAATGGGAATTGCTGGACAAAGCAATGCCTTAGCAAAGCTGGACCGGTTCTGATGTCCTGATATTTATAATAATAATAAACTTTTATTTCAGAATCTTTCCATAGTGGGTTAGTAGTTACAGAAGTACTTATAAGCTAGCGTTAGTAATTAAAACAAAGAGAATGGAAAACAATGTAACCTACTTCATATGTATAGTAGTTAGGTTTATGATAACCAATTGCCTAAATTGGTATAAAACTACTGCACTCCATTGTTGTGCTATTTAAGATGATCAGAGCTGTCATAAATGAAGATTTTTAACTACCTTCAAGACCCAGTCGAATGTGCCTCACAGCAAAAATACGAGTAACCAATTAACAGTAGGTAGGAACCTAATTATTGAAAGCTTCAAACAAAAGTCATTATCTTGCTAATAACTACTTACAGGCTACTTCTACCATCATTAGAGAAGCTATTGACAGATGACATTGAGTGTCAAAAACAATTGGAGCATGGAACCGTCCGCACCTGACCTCAGGACCTGTTCTGATGATGGATGGATGTCAGTCAGACACGATGTCACGTCACGATCGTGCAAAGGAATCTATTAATGATAATGGATTTTGATCTTAAAATTGATCTTAATTGATCTAGCCAATTCTAAATAGAGCCGAGATAGTGATGAATAACAGTAACTATTTTTCTCTATTACGAGTATTAGCAATCTTTTCCTGTAATTTTCTGAGAAATTTGCCTGTGACACTTACAAAAATTCTAATAGTGTGTTTCGTTATTGAATTTAAACGGAACTCTTAAAAATGTTAGTATTTACTATTTAGGACTAATAAGTTGTAAGTGACAGTGTTTATACATTTTTTATTTAGAATCTTGAAATCCACTTTATTTCTTACAAAATAAATACTACTTTGGTACAACTGGATTGCTTGATGTATCTGTACTTTCAAAACTCATTAAAACTCATTTATTTCTGTAAATAGGCTTAAAAAAAGCACTTTTACACGTCCCAGTATTAACCCTACCACTGCTTCAGGATAATAAATGGGCCAGTGCTGAGAAGAAGCAGCGCAAGAAACTCAGTCACTACACACTACAAAGAGAAAAAAATATGTCTATGACGTCACTATATTAAGTGTTAGATAAGAAACCATGTTCGATTAACACCACACGATCTTAACATAATAAATCGGTTATGTCCTAAATGAAATTTTGCACAACGCCTGAATGATTGACACAGACCGTCTTCTCTATAAGTGTTACCCAACATTTAATTTGAACAATAAAATCGACCATGTGTAAGTTGTTGACACTGTGATAAAGTTCCGTATAAAATTAATACATACTTCTTATGAAGCAGTGAATACGTTAATATATAAAATGCATGTTACATTTCGCCTTAAGATACTCTTGATGGTATAAATTCTACATATAAAAACCAAGCGATAGTAACTGTACATTTATTTATACCTACATAAAACGTCCACTCTTCTGTAACTCTGTAATATAAACTTCATAAAAATTACATGACATTTCCATAGAATTCTGTAACAGATGGCTATTTATTTAGAAATAGATGGCGTCTAAAATAAGGATACGGCCGTTGTGGTGCCATTTTGGTTCACATAACTTTGAATTAATTTGGATTGCCAAATAAACGATAGGTCGACAACCGACGGAATCAACGACGAATGTAGGTATTTCGTTCTGTTGCATTATAAATTGCTAGGTACCCCGTAAAAGTAGGCCTTATAATTAAATTAAATATTTTTTTACCAGCGCTAAGGGTTTGGGTAGACAGAGGCACTCTACCTGCGGAACCCCAAACATTTTCAGTTCCACGCTCGTGATATAAATCAAAACACTAGTAGTGTTACCCGCGAGTCCGTTCGTATTTTAATTAGCTTGTCAAGTTACAATGAGTAAAAGTGAACATGTTTGTTCAAATAATTTATTATAGAGTCGTGGTTTGGTCTCTGTTTGTTTAGATGGTAGATTACGAAACTTGGTATATTTTAACGTCAGTCCCAAGATGGGGTTAATTAGGTAGTCTCTAGCAAATTGCAAATCCTGCCATTTGAGTGATTGGCTGAGGATTTGAGACTGACAAGTGGAATTCCTATCGTAGAATCTCTAGTACAGCGAATTAATATTCTCTAGTAGTATTATTGTACATCATAAGATTAAGTAACTCATTATTTTAGTACCTACAATTTTATCTTATTTGTAAAGTATTAGAAGATACAGTGTATTTTAAAAATATACTAAATACTATAAGAAACGTTTATGTTATCCAAATAAAAGAACACAAGATTTCAAAGGCTTTACAGCTGTATTCTTGATGTAGCAGAGTAGAATAATGTAAATAGCAGCAGAAGTAGATTGTGAAAGAACGGTAGCAAAAACATGAAGAAATTACGTCCATTACAGGAATACACAACCTACTTCAAGGCTTGAAGTGATCAGACATCTACAAAGAAGAAGACCAGAAATATGAATAATTTTAAAAACCATTTCGTGTCTTACGAAGTGGTCATACACTATTAACTGGATGTAAAAATCTCTACATGTAAAGCTTACCTCAATAGTTTCTGATTAACTACAATATAAAACCCCCTACAGCCTATGATACTTCAAAAAAGCAATTCTGAAACTTACCCTCCCATAAAAAGGGATATCATAATATCGGCAAAAATTTATAGGCCTTTACGACCGACATAAAACAAGGACGCTGTCGGTCTTTCGTCGGGCGTTTGTCGGTCGGTACATAGTAATTACAAAGTTCAATATTGTGATAAACCGGGCCGCGTCACGGGCCGAACTGATGACATTTTGATGGGGTCCACGCATTCGCTATACATTTATTACGAACAACGCAGCGGGTATTACAAACTTGTTTGGTGCACAGATGAGAGAGGCTGGATGTGACATGTTTTGGTGAAAAACTACTAGGCTCTACGGTTCTTCTTTCAATGAAGGAAAACTTTTACTTTTGAAGTACGAATTTATGAATTATAAGCCCCAGATTTAAGTGATATATCATTGCGTTACTAGTACTTAAAGTTTCATGAGCCTGAAATCAATAGAATCGATGGCTCTACATGCTCACCGCGACGCATCATTTTTTATAAAAAAAATCAGATGAATTAAAACTCCGAGACCTTATTTTTAATGATGATCTTATGAGAAATCGAACCCAAGCCTTACCTATCTCTTTGTTTATTGCGATAAACTTGTTGAATCCATTTCATACAGAAGAAGAAGAATAAGAAGTGAAAAAAGTATGTAGAAGAAGCTTTAAAAAATCAACTTCAAACGAGCACAATATTGAAAGAACACGCAACAGCCTTTAAGGAGAAAACCCCCTTATGCTTTTTTCATATATTTCGTTCTTTAGAGCACTTCCAGTAATATTACATCTGTAGTTTCAAACTCAATATAAACAGGCAAAAAAGTCACGCGCCCATTGCGCCTCCGATCGCGCCGATAATTTTTCAACACACCATCTACTTATTACGATCATAGGCAGAGCATTAACTAACGCGAAGTCTTTTCAATCTTGTCCCTCCACTGCCAATCAAAAACCAACTTTAACGTGTTACAATTCAGTAGACTTTCAATTGGCGCTTTCGGAATAGCATCAGCAGTAAAGACACATGAAAGTATGCTCTATTACGAATAATGATAAAGTGAGTTTTTGTATGTGTCTTTAAAGAAACAGTATAAGCATTTCAGCTAGACATCGGTCAAAGAATCGTGACCGTCCCGTCCCCGGCACCTGACTTCCACCGTACTAATGTACCTACGGAGAGAAATAGTTTCGACATTTGAGACTGTTTTAAATAGGTTTTTTACTAGTCGTTCGCTTGAGGAAGCGACGGTAGGTATTTGTCTAACCTCTAAGGGTCAAGTTTGAGGTAACGTCGGTTTTACTTTATAATAAGCACCTTTGGTGTTAATCAATTGAAAATCAACAAGGTTGAAATTAGAATATTAATTTATTGGATAATTTAATAAGGAAAGTGTTAGTTCAATGGCAATTTAATTGGTAGTGTTACTAAATTTGGTAATATATTAAATTTTAATTAATATTTTAGAGTGTAAGAACTAAAATAGACTACAAACCTATTCAAAAGTTATGAATTAATTCTTTTCTTTGATATTATGAACAGCTAGCAATTCTCTATAATAGGCTGGCCACTCACTTTGTCGGGCAGTGAGCTTTTTGCTAAAGAAAGCTAAAGGCTGCCACGTACCGTGAACCTGCTGTTGGAGACAAGCTCCCACCTGTACAGATGACGCATCAGTAAACAGGCCTAAACGAGCATTGCAAACCGGATACACAAGCAATGTTGCGTTCTGCAAATGTTCTTTGCATTTCTCAAAGGCTAGTTTGAGTTCCAGTGTCCAAGGAACGGGGTTAGCGCCCTTAAGTTTGGTATTAGCTAGAACATTAATCAGAGGAGCNAAAAACACTCAAAAACTTGCAATCTGTCGCGTTGTCCAGCAAACAGGTAGGTGCTCAGCATTCACAAGGCAGGTGAACGCCTCTTCCCTCTGTGGTGAACGCGGCGTGATGTGTCAACCCGGAACACGGAGCACGGAGCAGGCAACACGGAACAAATTGTGTGTCAACTTCTAGGTGTGAGTTCGGGCACGGGGTGATGCGGTTCCAAAATGAAGTTGGAACTCGTTACTCGACCCTTGGTCGGGAGTTCAGGTCTGAGGTGTAGATAAAAGTAGTCCTTGTCCGTTGCAGCAATTAAACAGTACAGTTGTAGACAAATTGGACGAAAATCGGGGTCACCAATAAAGGGTACGTGGCTTATGGAAACTCACGTAGTCACTTTTGAATAAAATATAATATATTGTAAAATCTCCTATTTTACTACCTGACGTTCTCCTCACATCCACAACACGGTTACCATCGCAACCGCCGTAGCCTATACCCGGCGCAAAGAGTTTTGCTTACCGCTACAGATACTATTGCGTATTTTCTTTTAAAAATTAGGGTTGATGGAAAAAAATAGCAACAGCGTTCGTACATTTCGAACCTACGTAGGGGGATGTTCTAAGAATAATCTCTCGAGGACAAAAACTGTTACGACTCCATAATATATGAAAATTCAGTTATGTAACCATCGAGACCTATATCACCCATATTAAAATCTGTCCGCCCATCTCGCAATTTACGTAAGTAGCCGTGTTATTCCTGAAGAGTTTGTAAGTACAAGAAAATAAATTGTGTATCAAAAGCCGACTCGAGATTAATCCGGGGCTTGTGTCCTCCAGAACACGTATCAATTATATGTAATGTAGCTTTGTGTATCATTACTTGTAGCATGTAAGGTCTTTTAGGGGTCAACGGGCGATTTATTGTGATGGGAAAACGCTATAATATTTTTGCTTAATTTTCGTGTATGATCAGACACGGAATGTTATGTTTTTTTAAGACGGTCTGAGAATTGCGTGAAGAACATAGAACAGGAATGTTAAAAAGCTTTCAAATTTTGGTTGCGCTAAGTATGCATATCTCTTTCTCGTAATTTTGACCTAGCAAACTATAAACTATCTAAAAAAACCAGAAGTAGAAAACTTCGAAATTGTATTGTGGAACCTACAACACCAGAGGAAATCATAATGGGTATAAGTCGTTTCTGTTGAAGAAATATTTTCAATCCTGACCGGTACTGACGCGCCAAGAATTTATAGCTTGCGACATAACTAAAAAACTTTAACAAAATATAAGGAAGCATTTTGTAAAACAAACATTTTTGTTTTCCAAAAAAGTGTAGGTAACCTTTTTTAACCCAACTCCATAAACTAATTAAAAATTTTTTTTAATGCATAACAAGGCAGGTATTTGACTACAATCGCATCTGATGTTACTTAAGTGGGATGCAGTCTAGAAAGGCACATATCTGCCCTGAAGTGCCTATTCACTATCGCCTTGAAAAGGCCCGGATTATACTCGTAGTCTTCGGGTAAGACAGCAGCAGGCAATGAATTCCAGTCCCTAGCTGTACGCATATTTCATTATGTTTTGTTAAGTTAATCAAAGCAAGCCAAATTTATATTCTTAACATTAAGATTTACAAATAATAGGATAGTTTTAAAATATACGGAACCACAACCTCAAACCCAGCTCGCCCCCAACCAGTTTTTTCATAGCGCACCGGCCGCTCGTGACTGTCCTGACAGCTACTTTTTATCCGCGCCTTGCTCCTTTTGGTGCTCTTTGTCTACCCTTATTTACGTGCCGACTGGCTCCATATTCGCGAGAGACGTAATAGCTGGTGATTATGTAGGTACAGACAGGAAAAGAGGTTTGAAGTGGAAAATGAGTTTCAGTTATTCTGCCTATGATGAGGAAAAGGTTTTGTAAACTACTTATAATGATCATCAGGATCAGGTTCTTTAATCTTCACTACAAGAGGAAGATTCTATCTAACTAACTTTCTTTGAGGGTTTTAAGAGAGGGTTTGATCAACACAGGCTAGACGGGCTGAAGAGACCTTTTTATTCCAAACACCTTGTATTAAATATTTATTTTCAAAAAGAAAATAATCAATCACATTTAGCTTCGTCCGAATTGGTTACACGATAACAGCAATAATTTCTGAATTTCTGAAATGTCATTAAAATCCACACGTTTGAGGTTATATTTTTCAATAGCATAAGTCTAGTAACTTGCCTGGTGGAAAAACAATGTCAACAAATGTACGAAAAAAAGTACTGAAACACAATTACTTTTTATACAACGTTTTAACAAAAAAGTACTCTAAAATATGTACTGGAATAAAATTGCATAGGTATTACATAACTCATACTTGAATTCCAGCGTTTCTCGCTGGTTACTCTTTGCCAATAATAACGCCCTGTCCCCGGTCTCCCCGCGGAATGCATGGGAACGGGTGCTGTGCTCCTATTACCCCATTACACCGCTGTGTTTAGTGCTGGAATGCTAAACGCACGCATTATGTCGTGGAAAGAAAGCTGCCAACTCTATTTTCTAGTCACTGACTGAATGCTAACTTAAAGTCTGAGATAGGTTTGGAACAATCTACTTACTTGTACCTACTTCAAACGAATCAACTAGCCCCGAATGATACTAAAATATGGAGTAAGCAGTTCATTGAAGAAAATCAAGGACAAATTATTTGAAATAATAATTTTATTCGTTTAAAAAATCACATTTTAGGTCTTTATAAAATAAAAATATCAATCCAATTCCCATCAATTCAGGAGCTCTTGACGATCGAAATAATCGAGTAGAATTAAACTTGAAATCAATAAATATCAGAAAACAAGACATAGTTACCAGATAGAGATATTTTAGCTATGGTAATGCCATAGCTTGGCTTAAATGTGGAATACTTGTCACAAGATAGTGGTGACTGAGTTTGTTGCGGCGCTTCTTCTCAGCACTTGCCAAATGTTGGTCTCGAAGCGCTGGTTGCTCCTTAAGAGCAAAATGACGATTTGTAAGAACTATTTATTAGTCTAAACAAATAAAGAAATTTTGACTTTGACTTTAAGAACTCCTAAATCTGAAATTTAAGAATGTCAACGAATAACTTGGAAAGTTGAAAAAATCTTGAAACTTAGTCACAAAATAAACATAACTGTGCACAAGTTCGTCGGTCCCTCAAAATCCGTTACCATCTGAGGATGCATTTCACAGAAGCATGTGGAGTGAGGAAGTGCAGGCGCGGGACAGCGGCACGTGAAAGTGATTAGTGCACAGAGCGCCTTGTCGCGGACAACGGGCCTTGTGAGGAGGGGAGGCTGGGGTGATGAGGATATATGATAGGAACACATGGGATTTTGACTCTTATAATTCAATTTGTTTAGTCAAAAGTGGATATAAAATATAAATTCTGCTGAACTCGCCCTGCTAAATAACTGTTAATAGCCATTGTTCTTTTTAAATAAAAATAGTAAAAACATAAAGATACTTGTCGCGGCGTCCAGCCTGCATGGTCAATGACATAGACTAGGACTGGCTGACGACAAACGAGCCGACGAGTGATTTTCTTTGACTTGACATTTGACAAACGAGGAACAATGGACGGTAATTTTATCATGAAATTGTGAATTAATATTAATATTGGTTTTCGACAATAAACCAGTCCGACGAAGCCCTGACTTTTTCTTAAACCGTCACGACGACGACGGTTCAATACTACTTATTAGTATTTCAAATTTCTCAGCGTGGAATAATAAAATTCTATGTGCATGGCATTTTTAATTGCATTTGAATTTGAAAAAAAACGCAATCTTAAAAAAAAGGAGTTTCGAAATAAACAATGGACATCCTTAATATGCCGCTAAGGATTCTTTTTTAGATGCTTTTTAGATTGTAAATCGCTTTATTCTAGTGTTACAAGCAACCCCTCTCTCCCCCAGCGGCGATGTCGCGTGCGATTAAATTTCAACACTCACAAGGCTCCTCTGTCCCGCTGCAGCGAACAAAAAACAGCGTGTTAGCGGCACTTCGCGGCGATCTCTAATGTCAGAACGTTCTTGCTAATGTTACTTGCTAATTACGCCGCTGGTCGCTGGTGTAGCTTGGCCTGCCGAAAATTGGAGTTTTCCAGCGACTTGGCCCACTTTTAGCTTGGGCCACGGGCCAAGTCACTGGATTGAATTTTTAAATATATTTTCTTACAGCAACTGGGCCCACTCTAAGATTCTAGAGTAGATTTTTGTTGATTTGGTGTTTAAATTATTAATATGCATTTATGCATGTTTTATTGATTAATGATGGGCCCAGTTGCTGGAAGAAAAAATATTAAACGACTTGGCCCGTGGACTAATCATTTCAGCCATAGGACTTCCACTGCTGAACATAGGCCTCCCCAAATTTCCATGTTGAACGGTTGGTAACGGCCTGCTTCCAGCAGTCCAGTTTTAGGTCAAATGTCTAACATTTTTTAATTTATCAAGAATGTTACGTAGTTCAAGTAACACTGGTCGAATGGTAGTGCCAAAATTGGTGTGCCGCTGGTAATTGTACAATGCGATGCGAGTCATAAACCGCGCTGTAAAACAGTGAGGTCATTCATTTTCGGGTTCCTTGCTCTTAAGACATAGGTATTTCGACATTAAAACGGTGCCGTAACTCTACATGAAGCTTTTGTTTCAAAAAGTTTTACCGGTTAGTTTAGTTTTCGTCATCATCATTTCAGTGTTTTTCAGTTGATTGCACTCATATTGGGACTGGCAATTTTTATGGACACTTGTTTTTTTCCCAAAGTCTTCGGACTTCGGACGGCAAACGCCTAAGACTCTCCAAAGTTGTAACTCCAGTTGTTACCCAAACGATAGAAGAAGTTTACTGAGATGAGGAAGGTCAAGGAATTCCCAAAAGTACCGTTTCCCGCTTTTTATTCACGGGCATCATCGTCAGTGCATGTCCTTTAAAACCGGACGTCTACTCACTACAAAATTCACAACCGTATAACGTAATTAAATGACCACCCTTATTACGTTCCACTTAAAGTTACACAAAATTATCAAATTCCCGATAAAAACCACCGAATATTTCGTTATGAAACCCGCAAAATCGTGGCACTCAGCAATAATGGACCAATTTAATAACAAATCTAATTTGCAAAACGAAGCAGGAAGCAGAAACTCTGGGTTGTTTGTAAAAGCCCTCCACACAAGTGCAGATATCGGTAGAGATTTGAGAATTATCGAATGAACCGAAAACGGCAATTACAAACACTCGAAACGAAAAAGTAAAAAGTTTCACAAAACCCGGGGCCACTCAAACTGAGCGTGAAATATGGAAAAAAAATATGCGCAACCGAACAACGGCCTATTCAATGCTTCATAAAAATATGATTGACATGTTTCTTAATATGACATCTTTTGGGCCGGTGATATTTTTTTGTCGCCTGCCTGTACCGGGAAACTGGCCAACAATCTAAAACGTCGTAACTGACTATACACTTTACCAAATTTTACATTTTATGGAACTCAGAATAGGGATAATTTTCCTTTGTTCAAAAACGATATTAAACTCGAAATATGTCGGCAAATGCATTAGAAGAGAGATATTAAGTGCTCAGTAATCCAATTACACGTTCTTTGTTGAGTTTAGGATGTGGATTATGTTTCTGGAGCCACCATGTTTTCCCCCCAAATATGTGATTATGTACAAAGGGATATCTATTGAAGTTTTGTCCCTTTGTCCCTCTGTATGTCGTAATGACACGGTTGAAAGGCACCGATGGGTTTTTGTGCTTTTTGTGCAATATGAAAGCATGTACAATTTTGGATATGACGATAAGTAGACATTTCGTTGTACAAATATTTCTGTACAATGCGTGACAAAACGATAGGCAAGCTGCGCTGTCAGTAGTAATGTTTGCACAATTGTTGCTATTTTAAGTACATAAGCAAAGGTTGTTCGTTATGTAAGGATTTTCAAATTCTTTTTATAATTTACTTTTCCAATTCAAAAAAATTCAGATTAATTCAATTAAATCCAATTCCATGATTTAGAAATAATCGATATTAATTTACGCTAAGTGACTGTGAATTCAGTTCAGATTTAGTTCAACTGGTTCAACTAGGTATTCAGAAATATTCAATTTAGGAACTAAGACTGTAATAAAAATATTGTTATTTCTTTTCTCATTGCCAGTACCTTAAATATTAGCTTAATCTTTCATTAAAGTCTCTACAAGACTATGTTTCCTAGATATTTAGAAAATAGTTAATTTTTTACGACCTTCGCAGTGTGTAAAGTTGTGTGGTCATCATAGATTGGTTCACGACTATTTATAGTATCGGCATATTCCCTAATGAACTAGTGCCCGATAAACCGTGTCAGCACTATCAGTACACATACCTAAAGCAATTACTTTAATGGGCTTATTCTATCATTCCGATGTGCGTGACATTTAATTACTAGCAAGCGAGATAATGAAAAGGTTATGAAAATAATTAATCAACACAACACACTTGAGAACACGGAAAGTTACAAAAAAGTTTACGCGCGGTTACGACAAACAATAGGTACTGGTGAACATAACTCGTTATTTAAAAAAAAGCGTAATGAGGTACTTTCGTTCGCCACAAAATTAACATTTTTGTATCAATAAAAACAAATGCCGATCGTTTTATTCCAAGTTCACGCGTTAAAAACAAAAAACTGTCGCAAAATCAATCGAACAAACATACCGGCTATGTTCGTAGACGTGTCAAATAGTTGATTAGTGGTGTGACTGTCACTCTGCTGTCTAGGATTCGATTCCGCGAACGAGTTTATTGTTGCGATAGCGCGACCGGGATACGTCAGGAGTGACGGCGGCTGCGACTGAGACCCACCGAACGCGGGCAAGGGTTATCTCTTATCAACGTAGAAAGTTTGGTGTAACTATAACGATATTATTATTGACTCATTCAGCTCTATAATTTTCGCGAACTTCATTGCCTTTATTCGGGTTTTAAGTTTGTTCGAACATCAGGCCTCCTCAACCCGTCTGGCTAGCGTAGGGTAGTAGTTAGGCCAAAGCCAAATCATTTGCCTCTAGTTTTTTTTAAGTATAGAGCACGTGCTTCTGCAGTGACCTGATGATGATGATGATGATGAAAGATTTCTTAATACCATGTGATAGGATTGCAATGACTGTGCTAGGGGCCATCATCCTCAAAAGTTTAGTATGGAATGCCAACTTATCAGAATACTAAAGATCTGTTTAGTAATTAGCCAACTGCATGTTATTACAAATTTTAAAGTCATCATCATCTACTTATGAACATGTCGACCGAGATATTTGTTCAAGTGAAACCAAATGTTCGTTGCCCAATTGAAAATTATCTCTCATAATGTTTACTAAGAGTGAAAGAGCATATTAAGAAGAAACATGGCATGGATCTTAATCGGGAGACCCTGAAATCATTCCTCGTGTAAAGTTGAAGCTTCATCTTATAATGTTTAAGGAACTAAATCTAATAATAAAGGTTGCTACAGTCAAAATGTAGTACATAAATAAACTAAACTGACCTCAATCAAATCTTCTAGTCGCCTACCAATTATGGACCATGTTACCAATGACATTAAGTTTTGACATTTGCGTCGCAAGCCGTTGTAGTGTTGTACAGTCGACCGCACAACAAACATTTATTATTGCTGCAAAATATGACCTATTACCACTAAATAAAAGGCCACAGTATAGCTTGAAGTGCTGTACAGCAACATGAACCCTCAGGTCAGTGGAGGGTACGATTAATCCAATAGATGCGACGCCTCGATAAGTGCGCCATACGATGGGTCAGCCATACTTTTCTTGTACCGCCCAGAGCCACGATTGTAATCAAAGGTGAAGGACGGACTGTACAAATAAATAATTATAATGGGTGGAGGGACAGAGATAGACAATCGAATATAAATTACTTTAGGTTTTGTACACAAAAAATTTAAGTAATTTGCATCCATTTAAATTGTGGATGGCCGATTTGATGGCCGGTTTTTTGGCGGTGTTAAGAAAAAAACAAATGTGTGGACACATCCCAGAAGAATTCCATAAATAATTTGTAAATTACAACAAAAAATTGGCTCGAATAACGATAGTACACTGACGAGACATTTAAAAGAATATCTAAAACAGTAATCATGATGACAGAAGTTCAGAATGGATATTTTAGGTGCAAATTAGAAATATCAAAAATGACAAAATAGGTAGATACAACTTTGGTCTAATAATAGCTTATTTGACAGCCTATCCAAGATCCTCATAACTGTCTTCCATACCCGTATTCATAATTAGCCATACTTTAGCCTACGAGGCTACGAGTGCACGGCGGTCGGGCGAAACCGCAATTAACGATAAATCGGCAGCGATTGATTCTCGCCTGCGCACGAGTCGGGAGATGTCGTGTGAGAGGTACAGTCTGCCACAAAAAGAATTATTTTGGTATTTTCTATCTTAAATGATAATAAATCGATAACACTCTTTGAGAGAGTTTAAAATTACATAGAAGAGAGAAGTCGATGAAGCACAAGATGTCGTACTCTGCGTGCCCAAACAGATTGCAGGAAGATTTAATGGATGCTACTGACAACGCCACTCTTGTAGCAGAGTTTCGGGTTTGTTTGTTCCCGACACGACAAGAAGAAAAAGAAGGGATGAGAGCCTAAAATGACATGAGATCATCATCATCATTTCATTTATAGGACTAAATTTAGCTAGCTGTAAGTTAGCTGTAAGTTTTCCAAAAAATTGTAAAATAAAATAAAAATAAAATAAATAAAATGATGATGATCCCAAGTCACCAGTCACACGATATCAGAATCCTCAGTAGTACACTACTGCCAAGTAGTAATTTAGGTAGTTAGGTTTTGGCGCATTCTAGTAAAGGACCGACTATTATCTAGTATTTGGTTCTCGCTTGATATTTTGCTAAAATTCATTAAAATTACTGAAATGCATAGGTACTTGCAGTTTTATTTCATAAGTCAAATTCTTTCGTTCGTTCGTTTCAGCCAAATGACGTTCACTGCTGGACAAAGGCCTCCCCCAATTTAAGGCTACCATCAACTAAACATCAGTCGGAGGTTACGCGAGCTTGTGTGCGGGGCGGCGCGGTATAGGAACAACAGATTTATTGTTAATGGTGTCCCGAACATAATTAAAATGGTTGATGTTCCACCCGCGTGGCCCGCGTCCTTCGGACGGGTACAGAGTAGCCACGGGACAGAGAAAACTTTGGAAACGGATTCATAAAGGAAAGAAAGGGTCTCTTCTTCTATACCTGAAACTACTGAATATATCAAGTTTACTATTGATTTTTGTAAAGGGTAAGGCATCTGAAGGATGACTAGGTCTTATTATGTTACTGCATAAACATATTTTTTTGTTTCTGCAGCAAACGTATGAGTATCATCATTATCATCAGTTCTTTTATTTAGTTTCCACTGCAGGAGCACAATACTCCCGAAATTACTTGAGGCAAATGGAGCACACTTATTTGAATATAGTAAAAGTTTCGTGTGCTCCATTCGCAAATACGAAGAAGCTTTTCGAATAGCGCCATCTGCCAGGCCACTATTATGAACTTTCCTTAAGTCAGAACCTGTCTACTCTATATTGAAGCTACTCTGTGCCGTTTCATAGTTATAGATGATACCACCGATAACCGAGCGACGGCTCTCACCTCGTGCGATATGTGGCGCCATCTGCCGGGCCACTATTCTCCAATATCACCTGCCGCGGTCGTGACTGCGGTCTAATAACTATACTTGCAATGAATAAATTAATGCGTTAGGTAATTTTAAATGAATTTACGTTTAAATTTAATAAGGCACGCGTCTATTTCTTTAGCTTAATTATCCATAAGCTTTAAACTAATGCAAAGTTTTTGAAAAGGAAGATAAATAATTTTGGGAAATTGTATTTTTTTGATGAAAAGCAATAATGATGGCATTGAATCAATAGTTTTCTACATAGCAAAACGCTGCTGAACCAATTTCGTTAAATTCTGGTACAGATTACCTGCCTTGCCTTGCATAAAAAAGATATAATGTAAATTCAAATTAAATTTTATTTCCCAGCTTGGTGTTACATGGGACCCTGAAGAGAGTATAGTTTGTACAATAACCATGTTTCTTTGCATCATCATCATCATCTACCGATACTTATTGGGATCATTTCTTTCTATCCTAGCTCTATTTCACAATAAAAATAAATCTCTACAACTCGATATTTTGGTTCTTTCAAGATATAAGTAAACCAAAGCTGTCGTCTAACCTAATCACCGGGATCCACATTAATCTCAAGCCGACTTAATTATTATGGGCTTAATTTCGTCCCTTGCGTTATGGGACGTCCCGGCCTGAGCGGGACACGCCCTGCCATTACGGAGCTGCCATATATCATACGCGGAATATTACGGGCCGGACTCACCGTTTAAACAAAGGTTAACATTAACCAGAGACAGTATTAAATAACCAATTAAATGTAATGAGTTGGTCTTTTAGAGCAGCGGTTGAGCATTGTAAGGGAATGGCACGGATGGGTTAAAATATTGAAAAATGCAATAAAAGGCATGAAACTTTTGGTACCAAATAAATGTTTTTTCTTTCTTCTTTCTTTCAAATATTTTATTCTTGGTACCAAACAAAAATTTTTTATTTCCTTCATTCAAAGAGCTCTCGTGTTTCGCTTTTTTTTCCATGATGTTTTTCTAATAGGATAAGCACTAAAAAGTAAGTACAAGTTGTTTACATTATTTTGATAAAAGATGGCAGTGTAAGCTTTTGATTCGTGATAGATTTTGATAGTGATTTATAGCATAATTATCTCATTGCTCTGAGGAAAATTTGATAAAAGACTATGTAAGGTAAGTCCACACTACCTACTATACAATATTATACGTATTAACGCATTCATATTAGAGGTGACTTCATTAAGTATAAACCAATCTTGAGTTCACCATTTAAAGAATGTTAGTACTTGAAGCTTACCAAAAAGAAATGTTCTATGCCAATTTATGAGTCAACCAAATGAATAATTTTGGCATAAGCATTATTTAGCATTCTTGTTGAAGACTTTTCATCAAGCATCGTAACCGAAACAAAAGAAGGAGCACCACAAGGCACGTCACTAACACCACAGACTCAAAAATCTTTCACACAGAACTTATTTAATTTATATTCGGTCCCATACGTTATGGGACGTCCCAAATTGCCGGCGACACGCCCAACCATTACGGGACGCTATATATCAAGCTGGATGCAGGACTTATTACACGTTCAAACAAAAACGATGTTAGCGATTTGGACTGGTGGGACTGGATCGGTGGGAGCTTCCTAATTGTATTGTCAGTAATTGTATTGTTAGGTTGGGATATTGATTGGCTATTAACTACTAGAGAAGCTATCTCCAAAAAGTTTAAAGTTTGGGTCTTAGAGGGTGGAAATTCGGAGGATGGTTTTATGGTAGAACCTTAATGGCTTTACTGTCCAAAAAGTAAACAGAATAGAGTCGAATTCGACTCTACGGAGCAAGGAACAATCATGTTAATTTACCTAGATATTTTTCAGTCCTTAAATATTTCATTACATTGTTTATTGGGACCTATCATATTTATTTGAAAAGGTACACTAACTTTGTACTAATACCTCCAGAGTGACTTAAGTTCTCTTACGTTACATTAATAAATAGCTCATTTACTTCTATGGAACCATATTGGTAAGTAGAGTCAGCTAGGGCAAATGACGAACTTTGCTGTCAAAGTTAAAAAATAACATTTAATAAAAAAGACAAGCCTGAGAGTTTGACACAAAGCTTGCTAGAGCTATAAAATAATGCTGTCATGACATGCACGTATCAAAAGATCATTATTGCCAACAAAAGGACTATTTCAAGCTATAGAAATGGGCCGATCGATATTAAATTAACAATATCCCGTTGTATCGGCATAATTAAGGGACAACACATGTCCACCCCATAGAGGACGGTCTAATATTTGATGCGGATGCGCCGGTGGTGGGACCCGCAATTGTTCGATTAGATTGATGAAACTTTTTGTTTATTAAATTTAATTAAATGATAACTTGTACAACATTGATTGATAAACGTTCGTTGATAAACAAGTAACTATCGTTATACGATAGTTACTTGTTTTTTTCTCTATTTAAGTTACTCTTCAGTGGGTTCTTTTTAGTATTTGTGGAATTCATGTACCTACCTATTTTATAAACGGTAGAGTTGTAATGATTACTAAAGTTGCCATGCGCGGTAAATTAAATATGTCTGAGCTGAGGTTCTAGAAAATAAGGATTTCTAGGAAGGCAGGCCCAAAATATTTTGGAATTTATCATTATTTTTGTAACTCAAGAAAAATAAAGTTCAGGAAAAATCATACACGAATAAGACAACTTTCGCTTAGTAAAACATCGAAGTAACTGATATTGACACAATAGTACTTTGCCAACACAAATTTTCTACATCATATCAACGGGTACAACAAAATACATCTGTCAATTAAATATCCCTCCCTTCCAGCACCATCCTCACGTCACCGATCGACATTTTTCAATCGTTTTTTATCGGAGCACAATTAATAATACGTAAAATCATTAACGGTCGAGACAACAAACGTCGCGGCCTTTGTGCAGGATGTAAAGGGATGAAAAAATGAGATCGCCTCAGAACCCCGCGGGGAGGATCGGGTCGCGGTGTCGGTGTTATGAAATACGACGTTCTGTGAACTGCCCGCGTTTTGTTTGAAAGGTGATTGTAGCTTTAATTTTTTGGGGAATCAAGTGATGACATTTTTGCGCTTTGGTACTGAGTTTGCAAAAATATAATGTTCATTACTTTAAGTAAAGTTTTTGGGCAAACGTTCGCTTAGTTCTCATATCTTTTAGTGTCATTTTTGCGGGCATGATATTGTACTTATTAGTATTTTTCACCTAATTTATCCTCATGTTTACGAGTAATAAGTATGCTACTAGTATTAGTTAAGGCATTACGTTACAAATATCTTCGATATCTAGTACATAGTTGAATACTGGCCGTCTTCAATCCACCTGCATTCTGCGACCGCTTTGTAATAAGAGCACTGCGGTGTTTCGTTGCGTGCCCCACGGCTATGGGTCGCGTCGCTTGCACCGATGCGATGGGGGATCCGATTTGGCCATTTTGCATATCTCCGAAATTTACGATCTACATACAACAGCTTCGAAACACTGCGGTGTCTCTCTGCCCGCGGCAACGGTCGTGTCACACCGATGTGATTTGTTACGTGAGAGATTACTCATTATAATATCTGACAGAGATTCAGCTTGAGATTATTATGGAGATGGTTTAGATTTGCAAAGTATCGGTGTTTGGTTTAAGTGCTCATCTTGAGAGCGTATCTTTTGGTAATCTTAAATAATACGTCCTTACACGATGCCAAGTTTTGATCAAGAACCGATCGATGATAAAGTATAAATAAAATCTTCGTTTATTTGTTTAAGAGTTCCAAAAGTTTGCTCTACTACTACAGTATAATTTTGGTTGCAATCGTTGTATAATTTCTCATTTATTTTTCTTGCACCTTACAAGGCATCACAAGATACCTACTTTATAAAATACCTTAAGCTCTTAGTAAGTTATATCGTAAAAAGATAATTAAGATTGGTATTGATAGACTGTTTTTGTTGCTTATAATGTGAACGCGTTATACGCAGGAGATTTCAAAGTCCTTTTCTACGGTACTGACAATCGTAGCGTGCACCAAATTCTGTAAATCATAACAAACTAGGCTATAAGCTAACATCATTAACCGAACAATCGAAAAACAATAACGTTGACAACGCTAATGGCATTCCGCGGCGCGTCAAAGCGCGCGCGCCGCTGGAGGTGGCCCCCGCTGTCCGTGGTGACAGACTAGCGTGTGGCGCAGGCCCAGGACGATTTACACTGACTTGGCTCAAGATGCTACAAATACCGACAAAAACTGCAACAGAATCTTAGACAAGTACCTTCACCCTACAGAATACCGTACCCTACCCATAGATAGATTCTAGGATAGAGCCAAGGCATGTTAAGGGTTACACAAAGACAGACAACATACAAAGAAGAATTTTAGAATCAGTACCTGCACTCCTACAGATACTGATAATGATAGAGCCTTGTTATTTTATTGTGCAGCCCGCCATAAGATGAGATTGCCTAAACTTACTTATTATTTTGTTGAGATATGCTAAAGTTAGTTGCTGGAGTTCTGTTTTGAAAAATTAGTTACTGAAAAAAATGGCATTTAACTAAGCTTCGTATTCCATCTAAAAATAGAACCTCAAAGATTCCTATTGGGAGCAATTTCAAAGCTAACACCAAACAAAGAGAATAATTAAATATATTTTGTGTTTTCACATTAAAATATCCTCAAACTCGCCTGTAGAAAGAGAATTAACATAACATTCTACGTGACTAATAAAAGATTTATCACAATAAGGTAATGCAGCTGATAACATAAACAATTGTGCAGATGTAAAACGTAATTAAGCGGTCCCTACAGGGCGTCAATGGGAGGGAGGGGAAGGACACGACCTTCATAATGGTATAGTGGCACGTTTAATGAGATACTGTAAAATAGACGAAGAGCTCAACCATAGTTTACTAAGCTGTATACTTGATAGCAACATTGTTGTGCAGAATGTAAGTGGCGATTTACATAGGTTCTTAAATCGCTCAAGCATCGTTAGTGACAGAAAAAATCTGAAAAGACTATCATTATATCAATGACGCCTACAAATAGAGTATAGATTTTAGATAATCTTTCGATAAATCAACTCTTCATTGTATAACGTTACTCGCCTCAATACTTACTTAGGTTCATAGTCGTAACTATAATCAGACTTCAAGCATCGTAAATGACAGAAGAAGTCTAAAAATCGTCACTTATTCAATGAATCTTAAAAATACAAAATAGATTTTAGTCCAGCTTTCGATAAATCAATTCTTCACGGTACTTATAGATAGCGATTCGTCGCCTACAGACTTAGTCCTTAATCACGCTTTGCAACTTTATCCGACATAAACATCAATAGTAACCGACACCGTCATCACGAGTCGCGCGGTGTAAACGCACTGCTATATTCGCGGAGTACCACAGGGCTCTATCCTAAGCCCTGCGTGTCGCACCGCTCGTCCATAAAACTGATCCGATATTTATGCCCCGTAGTCACGACACCGGCCAATTGGATGTCTCGATAATTTACTATAACGTGACGACATCCATAAGGGCACTTTGATATAGGGCCTTTTAATAATCCCGGTGCGCACGCTGCGACAATGTCGTCTATAGATGCCCTTTTTTCTCAGCGATTTATGTAGGAGCATTAATTGAATGAATATTATATTGGAAAGCCGTTTGTTTGGAACGCATACATTAACACTCCGAATTAGTTTTACGGATTTGGGCAATTTGTTTTGTTCGATGTTGTTTGTGGTTCGTTTTGGATTTAACTTTAACAATGCGTGTAATGTTTTGAAGTATTAGGTGAATTAGCTACGGATTCGTAGGTTTTGCTTATGTTTGTTATTTCTATTGCTTATACCGATCTATGTACACTCTATCAAATTTTAAATAAGTATAATTAACCAAATGACGGACCTATCTTGCGTTAGTGTCATAATCTCCGTAAATGCAAGGGATATGCAGTTCGATTCCCGGTAGGGTCAATATAGTAAACTTGTTTTGCAAATTGTATCTCCGAGCTCCTTACTCTTTTTTTAACAAGGCAGGTACTTGACCGCAATAACACCTGGTGTTAAGTGGGATGCAGTTTAGGATGGTACATAATTATCTGCCCTGTAAGTACCTATTCACTCTCGCCTTGAAAAGGCCCGGATAGTCTTCGGGAAATTTCTAAGTGTAAGACTTGCACACGAGTAAGTATTTTCCAGAACTTTACATTTCAAACCCACCCTGTATTTTATCCAAACACACATAACAGTTAAGACATTCGACTCAGAGATAACAGTAACTGCACTAAATTGGCGGGTAGATAGCACAACAATGGAATGGTAGCGACGTCAATTGCAGCTACGGGTGTTAATTAATTTAAAAGCTTTTTAATTGCCGATAGCGTTATTGGCTGATGGATATAGTCGACCTTCAGGAGCCAGAATACCTATATATAAAAACTAATACGGTATTCTATACTTTACAGTACTTCATACAAAGCTAGATGCAAAAACGTTTAGATATTTCAAACTTTATTAACCACTTTGCATGTTCTACATATAAAACTACGCCATTTTGGAACTTTTCCCTAAGTATGTATTTTTGCGATATCTAATTTATCAAGTTTACTTATAGGTGCCCAAATACGTTTTATACAACGACAACTTTTTTGGTTTACACAAATTTTAACGATCAGCTTTATTAAGGCTTCAATAATGTGACAACAACCCAAAATTCTTTAACCATAACCACCTTTAAAAATGTCTTAAAACACAGCAATTACTTAGAATAAATAGTTAGGTACCTTAATTCGGAAGGCCTCATCAAAATCACAAAGGGGACACGGCCAGCCCATTATAACTGCACAAAGCGACGGCAAAACACAAAAAACACTAATAAAGTTCGGCCCAGGTTTTATTTCGGCCATAGTAACGTTTCACATCGTAAATTCTCGTCAGTCAAAACGATTAACAAGAAAAAACTGTCCACTAAAAAAATATTAAACATCACGCAGAAAACACCCTTAAGTTTAAGGAAATAGAGTTTCCAAAATAGTTAATGTGGACCCAGAGACAAACTGTCATAAGTTAGATTCGGTCACTTTTCGGCGTTTGTGTTTTTTTTTTTTCTAATTTCGTGTTTTCTTTGGCGGTCCCTTTTATTGGGCCAAATGACACGACAGGTGACGCACTTTTTTCTGGTGAACGAATTAAAAAACTGGCGGGAGAGAATTGTTATACATTTTATTGCGTGCACGGTCGTGCGATCGCGATAGTGAAGCTAATTTGCTGGTTTTTGATCACAGATGTTGGGATATAGACGTATTCTGTTATTGCCCTTTTTATTTAAGGTAATAATTGGCAATTGCCTTGGGAATGAGGTTAATTTAGTATTTTTTGGTTGACGGTTGAAATTGTTGCAATTGAAATGAAGCTTACGATTAACTTTTGATATAACTCTGTAGTAAGTTAATAACAAGAGTTAAAACACAAATAATAATCTAAACTACTATGACCTACCTGTGACCACTACTGTGTAGTAATTGTAGTACACAGGTAATCTATTAGGTATAATGTTACCACAAAATTACTTCTTTACAATATATTCCAAGAGGTTAAAGTTCATTATCCAGCACTAATCGAGCCCAATCCATAAGCCCGTCCCACAATTTATTTCATTCCGTTAACCTCATGTTACGCTTAAGTCAAAACAAACAACAAACGGCCGATAATCTGTAGACATTAGGGGCATCAGTCAAACTATGAAACAATAGTAATCGTCTAATAAATAACGTCCTAAACATTTTGTAAGCACTTGTCCATTCGGTGCCGGCTATTAAAAATACATTAAAGAAAACATTGTACAGTCGGATACAATAAACGCTGTAAAAGAAAAGTCGAGTAATAAGCTCGGAACTTAAACAAAAAATGCATTCGAGTCACTAGATACTTTGACTCTGAAATGCAGCAAATAGAAATCTCTATCATAGAAATACAAATTACAATATTTAAAGACCGTTTAGAAATATAAATTGAATTCACTCACCATCTAAAGCTTCATCATCAATGAAACCTATCAGTAAATGTTGAGTAGTCTGTAAATCTTAGAACTAGCATCGAATTAGATAAAACATTTTCAAAACACCAAAAATATTATGAAAGGGACCTAAGACAACACGAGCTCTACCAATAACCAGTATACAAAATCTTACGAGCACACGTAAACAAGAAATTTAACTTGTCACAAGATTGATGCAGTAACATAATGTATTATATTTGCTTGTATGGAATTATACTCGATACTTAGGACCTCCTCCTCCACGAGTGCACAAGAATGGCTGCAGTGCGGGAGAAATGGCGACGTATTGTAAGGCTTACCATCGGGCCGGGTGTGACGACCACGACCACTCTGGCAAGGGTGTAGCAACGAAGAAGAAGAAGGACCTCCTTTTCTTGCTTTCAAGCAATTTTTTGCAAGCTTTTATATTTAATTATTTTAATGACTTAATGTAATTTAAAACATAAACTATTTATACTGCAGACTGTACCACTTTACAACAGGAAACGCAGGTACTGAGGCACTACGCTTGTGTGTCCGAGGCATAATGTATGGAAATGGTACACATATTATTGCGTATCGCAATTTAATACCCCTTAAAGTGTTGCCAGAGGTTTTATTTGCGAGCGCGATTATTACGGCGTTCATTTATTGTGATAGTTTCACGCTTGTGCTTTGTTTTTCAATAATAATATTTTAATATTATAATAGTACAGCGATATTCAGAGTCAGACATGTTCAGAGAGAAACAGACTATCGTCTATCGTCAACTGTGCAACTACCAATACTGAAGTTCTTTGGTACCGTCTCTAGAAATGAGAACTCGATGGAGAGACTGGTAGTTCAGGGTCAGGTGGAAGGCAAGAGAGCACGCGGTCGATCGCTAACCCGCTGGACAGACGCCATCGCAAAGGGCACTGAGTCCACCATGGTCCAGTGTACTCGCGACGCCTCTAACCGTCAGAAATGGAAGCACATCGCCAGGACAGCTACCCTCGGAGATAACATCACCCCACCATGTACCTCGTATGCGCAACCACTACCATTCTGACAAGAGTGCCCGACTAAGAAGAAGATTTCAGAGTCAAGAATAATAATTGTTTTTCTTTCTTTTCAAAGTGCATATTGAGGTTTAAAACATTGTATCCATTTAATACTCTACTAGTCAAAAACAAACATTCAACAGTATGAAGACTGAAGGAAGACACTTTAAATATAAGTTAGTTGTTGTTTAAAAATTTCTTAGGCAGTTTAATTAACACCCAAAGTCTTACAAGAAAATTTGCTAAAGCCGAAAATTTGACTCTACATTTCTAATGGCAAACAAATATTGATAAAACGCAGGGTCTGTAAAGCTGCATTTCAGGAAACTTCGAAGTCAATTACTTAACTTTTTATCACTACTATTTTCCAGAATAAAAGTGGGTATCTAAAAATAACAAATAAGTTTTTGCACACAACATCACAGCACTCTACAACGTAGACGGAATTTAATTTTCATTTCAAACTTCGGCAATTTCGTACCAACTCCTTTATCCCAAATGTAGAGCTCACCTGTTTGCAGCTTATTTTTGCATCAGCGCTAAGACACAATACCGTATAATTGTTAAGCGGGTACCAAAATAATCCCTTTGCTGTGTGGGTGGCCAGTGACATTACTATTGCTATGTCTACACCGAAAAAAAAAACAAAAGAGATTTCCAATTTGGCCATTGTCCAAAATCGCGGTGCCCCTGTGGGCCGGACTTTGACAAACCGAATCTGTCACAATCCCATAGTCGCAGCTCACAGTCCCATTGTGACAGCTCGCAATCCCATTGTCCCTTTGTGGCGGTGGCGCTACCGCATTGTCACAAATCGCGTGCACTTGTAGCCGAAAGTCAATTTTTTGAGTACGTGCTGACAGGTGACAAAGGTAGGTGATTTACGGAATGGCCTCCATAACGAGATTAATTTTTTGGTTGGACCGAGTTTTTTGCTGGTTTTTGACAATAGTGGATTTAAATTTAAATTATACGTTTTAAAATTTGAGTTTGGTGTTAGCAAGCTAAATATTTATTTGTAGCTCAGGTTTCGTTATTGAAATATTAATGCACCTACTTAACTTAGTTTCAAGACTTTAAAATAAAATTTTATGAAGGGTAGAGTCTCAAAAAGTCAAAGATCTCTCATTATGAACCCATTTACAGTACACTTGTTTAGTAACGCAGTAAGTACGCAATGCCAACTATGAAATAAACCATACTTACGCGCATCCCAGCACATGTTGACCAAAAAGGCCACATTGCGCAAACATCCTCGCAAATCCGCGCTGATCCGGCTTAGGACCTAAAAAGCGCCACCGGTGACACCTCCCGGGCCGTCGCAGTGCCACCCGTCCTGCTCGCACGCCCGCGCCCCACGACACCGCGACAAACGACCCGCCACGCCAAAATCGCCTCTACCGCACTAGTTTTAAAACCTGCACGACTAACGCGACACATTAGACGACAATCCTACCCGCATATAACGACACAACCGACACATTCGCCACGCGATCGTCGACTCTATTGCGTTGAACCGAAAGCTAGGAATCGCGTTGTACAGCCAAAGGTGGCGTAGAGACACAGTTTTCAAATGTCACGCAGTGTAGTCGTCTCTTTTCTCCGGAGTCCTGTCGCATCTGCCCGCTCCTTTGGCATCCTTCAGCGTGCATGTGTCCCCCCGCGTATCTTTTATCCCGCTCTACGACTGAAGCGAGGCCCAGTGTCCGGCCTCGCCGACTGTTAGACGGTTGTGTTGTGACGCGCAAGAATATCTCTCGTGCGTACTATTCTACATATAGGATAAAGGATTAGGTGTGATATGTACTGTGAAGTGGACCGGTGTACTTGATGTTTGTTTGTGTGGAAGATTCTGAGAAGCATCCATGATTCAGGTCAGTGTAACTTTCATTTATTGTTTTTGAAAAAGGTCAGAAATTGTAACGATGATTTTCTTTGGGATTCGGAAGCTTTTGTTTTGAAAGGTCAACGTTATCTGGAACTTCAACTTTGGCTTTTGCACTGATAATGCTCCTTTGTACTCGAGTTATTATTTATCTAATCTTAGGATTCCTTTGAAATGTAGCGACTTTTGATGAAAACTTAACTCTACCAATAAGATTAATACACAATTTTAAAATAAAAGAAAAGCCAAATGATGTAAAACTAAAGGCTTTGACCAACTACATTGTGTCTATGCAATTTACGTATTTGTAAGCTGTTTGTTTTCTGAATAAAACAAAATAAAATAAAAAGGTTTGAGTCTCTACCTGAATAGACAGAAGAGTTCTTCAAACTGCACAACAGAAAAAACAAATAAACATCAGCAATTTAATTAAATCTTCTTAATTACCCTCACTTCATATTGGAAAACAAATCCAATACGTCATTGCCGAAAGCAGTAGGTGTGCGTGTTGAAATCTTCCAGTTCAATTGAATGGGTGTCCAGCGAGTGGGTGTCAAAGTGGTCAATTGAAAATAAATTTAATTATCAAATGTGTTCATTAACGTTGCAAAGCCTCGGCGAACGATTAAATTAATTATTGACCGTTGCACAATTAATATATAGCGTAGGTATCGCCCGAACATAGTATTATATTATCATCATCACTCACACGATGCCGTTACTAAATCCGCAATTAAAAAATATGATGTGTATTGACTGATTGATGTTAAAGCTGATGATTTAAGCTAAATGGTTATTAAATAAATTGCACAGTTGAAATTGGAGTTGCAAAATGAGCTGGACTTAAAAAATAAGCTTGTTCTTTAAAATTATGCTCTGTGGAGTTGTTTAAATGGAGCTTATTTATTACTGTCTTCAGAACTGAAACTAATTGTACATCAATAAAGCTTTTAGCACCACACGTGATTATTAAGTGTTAACAATCAAACCTATTCACTCGTTAGTAAAAGAAGAACTCTACCAAACTTTATAATTAGTCATATAGGATTACAAAAGCTCCTGAAAGTTCGTATTTTTCCGTAAAGTTTTCGTTCCTTGGGTTACTTATAAAATTAGTTATGCCTAACGTTACATTAGGTACTATCAGTTATACAGGCTGTCCTAAAAATAGTTTAATGCACATAAAACTGGACATAACCACACCTCTATGGCTTCCGGAATCTCTTCTATAAGTTCAAGGAAGTTTTTTTTATGTATCATGTTTGGGTGGTTTTGCTAAACTCCGACATTAAATACATTTTCGACTCTACACCTGAAAATTTCGTATTGATTGTAATATAAAACAAAACATGGTGTTCATAAAAGCTCTACAATGTAAACTTCAATTATTTCAAAGCAAACCCACATGTTTTACATAGTAGGTTAAAGATGAACGTAAGTACTGTCGCCTTCGAAATAAAATACGCCTACGACAGTTCAAAAAAACTGAAAATGGGTAGGTATTTCTGCCCATGAAATACACTAAGAATGAATAGATAAAAGTCTACCAGTGCTACCTTTAGTATAGTTATTTATTATATTTATAAGATTCCTTTGGAGACAATCATGAATACATATTGCCTGTCCACTTTGGAGCAGTTTTATCCGGTTACATACATGTTTCAATATGAATGGACGGTTTGTTGACATGCCACGTAAAATTGTATTTATACAATTCCTGTATTAGTAGATTTCTATGAATGTTAATGCAGTTTATATATTTTACAGCTAATGTAATTATTTCAAGCTTCCATACAGAGACATTCAATGAACTGAGAAGTGTCATTTATTAGCACATTTGAAGAAAGCACATGAAAAACTAGTTAAATATTTATGGCACTAGAATGTTATGGTGATAGTTTAATTTCTATTTAATTATTTTATGATAGGTAGTAACTTTTCCCGCGACTTTACGGTACTTGTATAGTTTGTTTTCCAATGTAGAGCCTTAATATACGCAAAAATTGTGCCTTTTCAAGTTATTGGGTTTCTTATGATTAACGCCCGTATTCATAAACATTACTATGAGGTTTCACAGTGCGCGTGGACGCACAGGGTGACACACGAACCAATCCCAGAGCTCTAATCAACGCTATGCGTTGGATATGCTGCTTCACATAAGCAAGCATCGTTTGTAAATACGGGCGTAAGAGTGTTGTGTGGGTTAGAATAATAGCGTGTCTATTCGACGACTTTTCCTAAAATAAAATGTAGAGTTCAGACTGCTTTTGTCTCATTCATTTAACAAAGTTACAATTAATATAAATTCGCGTGTTCATATTTTTTTAGCTATCAAACAAAAGACACCTCTTGTTACTGCTACATTGACAATAAAAACTGCTACGATTGCTACGAGCTCTACCTAAGTAGCTACGAGGCCAAATGTGTCAACATTGTAGTCAAGATTACTTTTATTTGTCTCTTTCTATTTTGTAACATGCCCTTTACTTTTACAATTAAAGGCTTTACTTAAAGTATTGGATTAGATTCTCGCTTAGACTCTATAAATAAATTCTAATCTAGATAACTTGAGAAAACATCAAAGAAAGGATAGGATAGTGAAAACCCAGCCAGATTAGGCCTGCTGTCAGTGAGAAAAATCGTTAAAATTGCGTTTATTGGAGCCAGTTTAAGTTGTGTATTTGAGGCATTGCCAATCTATTTTTGTATCTTCGTAAGATTACAGAGTGGATTCTCTACTAAAAGCGTCAACGTGAGCTTTTCATTGAGCTTCAAAACCAAGTCATATAAACATAGGTACAGTTATACTCTTATATCCCTATCAGGGTATAGAAACAAACATAAATCATAATACCTAAGTTATCCAGCCAGATATCCGTACGCGTGACAGCATTAGTTCGGCGGGCTGCCGCCGATCGCAGCGCCGCCGCGGGCGCAGCGCGTTCAAATTGCACGAGCAACTTATATAGTTATACACTAACTTGTGTTATTAATTGTGAGAGAGGATTGTTTGTTTATACTCCACAATTGCTGATTTAGGAAAATGAAAATTATTTCGCGGTTTAAGGTGTAAGTGATTGGATGGTCCATTTGACATGATTTTATTGGCAGAATGTAGAGACGCTGCTCAAACTGTTGATGTGGTGTCTTAAGTTGCTGTTGTAAAAACTATATGTTAAAAGTACCTAGATAGTCGATTGATTGACAATTTAGTTTCAAAACAGTGTGTTTGTTAGATTAGAGTTCAAAATATTCATTCTCAATCACACACATTCTCACACTCCATTAATTATTATTTTTTCAAAATATTCGACGATGGTCGAACCATCTTACTTTAACTTTGACAAACTTCAAAAATCTGTCAAAATCCATACAAAAAGCACCGATTATTTTCAAAGTTACGGTCAAAGTTAGATGGTGCTACCTACTCAGCCTAAGTTGCCCAATCTTTCTTTAAATTTAACAAACGTCAGAAATCTGTCAAATTCCATACAAAAACACCGGTAATTGTTATAGTACGGTTAAAGTAAGCTGGTGCAACTCAGCTTAAGAGTCGAGAGAGTTCAACTGAGGCGTTAAAACATAACTAATGAGAAAAATCTAATGCGAAAGCCGTGAAGCTAATGTCTGACTGAGTCAGTTTGCAGACCAATATTTGAACTAATGGTCGTTAGAACCTGACATTGGTTGATAACCCTCTGTGTTTCAATAACCTGAATGCGTCTTGGCTCACCGAAGGCGAAGATATTTCAAATAGCTTTCTTAAACTAACATTATACTTAGTATGGATGATTAAATAACTTAGCTTCATACAATTTCTAAGTAAGGACTAAGATAATGAATGCTCTAAGTATTTTTAAGCTTTTCTTCGAGACCAAATGGGAAATAATTACATTTTAGAAGCTCAATTTTCTGTGTTTTGAAATTAACTCGAAAGGAGAGGCTTTTCCAAAGAGAAAAAAGAAATTATCTGGGACTCTTTATTTAGTCGTCGAAAATCAAACTTTATATTTTGCGATGTAAGTAAATATATAATATCCTTGGACTTTTTACTTGACTTAGAGTTTGGGACTCCAAACTAAGCAAAGCTTGTACTATGGGTACTAGACAACGGATATCATAGGTACTTAAATATTTTTTTATGTATTCTATGTGTATGGTAGATCAACAAATAACAAGTTTTCCTAATGCTAATCAGGCTTTCCTACCTCAATTCATAACTCTAGTGGCTATGACTAAACCAGTCGTATAAATATGCAATATGCATCTTTACTAACATGCGTTTAAATTACTCGTTTACATAGGTAACCTTTCCATTTGTCTAATGTACTTGTGACTTATGATATGGTAATTCTGAGAAGGAACACATCTTGATAGCTAATGATATGATAGTTTCAACGTTTACAAGTACCTTGGTCAAAATTGAACACAAATATTTTATTTTATACTTTCATTTGTAAAAACTTGAAGGCTAAGTTGCACCATCTTACTTAAACTTTGACAAATGTAAAAAATCTATCAAATCCATACAAAAATAACCGGCTATTGTTACGGTTTAAATTAAGTGGTGTAACTCAGCTTAAGTATCACAGTTTAAATTATTGAACTTTCTAACAAACATTGATTTTGTAGTGATGAAAATAACCAAAAGCTCTTTAGGTAAAACCGTAATGACAGTTTTACTACGGTAGAGCTACTCTATATTTTATCAAGATAAAAAAAAATACTTTGTTACAGATTCTGCATGTTCCTCAAGTCCAGTTTGTTTTCGAGTTGAGATTGTTAGTCCTGTTTGTTACCTATAGTCTAACTTTGGTAAGAAAATGATTTAAAAAGAGTCTAACCACGTAGCACCTAATGCAAAATCCGTGACGGTCAGCCAGCCTGATGGCTGATGGCAGGTCAGGCTTGCTGATGAGCACCGATTTGTTTCAATAAGCCAGTGCGGCTCAACGGAATATTATATTGCATTAACGCACCCCGCGGCTTGCAACCCATAGCGCGGTGTAATTTCGGTCATGAAAATTGTTGTGTTTACTGTCTATTTGCTTTGGGTTTATTGAAAAGACTAGAAAGTTAACTATTGAACTGGAATCTGAGGATTGAGAGTTGCGTCTAACAAATTATATCTTGACTGGATTTTGTCAACATACATCTTAGGCTGAGTTGCATCACCTAACTTTAACCGTAACTATGACGATAACCGGTGTTTTCAGTACGGAGTTTGACAGTTAAAGTTAGCCTTAGAAGTCATAACGATTTGACTTTTATTTTTTCACTGACTTAGCTGAGTTGCAATCTTACGAGTACATTAACTATAACCAACTCCATAATTCAGTAAAACTCCATAAATACACCGGTTAAGGTTATTGTTACAGTTAAAGTAAGATGGTGCAACTTAGCCTTAAAATTTTCATTCACTTCAACGTGGCCATTTTATGAAAGAAATACTTTAATAAATAACTTTGTAAACGTTATGAAATACAATTGCGAGGAGCAATTTGCCATTCCGGTATGTTTATGTACAAGTATGTTTAGCGCACGAACGGATATCAATTAAACCACATCTTTAATTGTATATTTTATCCAACCTTGAGACTACGAACTTCAGACCTAATTAACAACATCTTTAAAGGACTTGATGTCGGCGGCTTTATTTTTAAAAGCATGTCGACGACTTGTATAGTTCCAAAATACATGCAATACATCCATGACATTGACAGTGGGGCGCCACCGTCAATACCGGATCGCTGGTTCCGATTTTTGCCATGTTGGAAACCATATACATAGTTGAAAGATGGTAGCGCCCCCCTGTCATTGAATTTGGTGGGACAGTTCAGCATGGGTCATCTATACTCTCTATGACTTTTTACAATATTATGTCAAAAGTCGACGACTCGAGTTGCCGGGTTTGGTGTATTAACCTAGCCGCAGGCAGACTACAGATTTTTGTCGGCCAATAGTTTGGTCGGGCTGTTATCAGTATGGACATGTACGAAAGTGTGCACATTGGTATTGGTATCGGCCGATTCTTCATACAAATTAGAATAGGTCCCAACTATCGGCCAACTAAATGGCTGCGGAGAATCTAAGATGATCTTTAAAAACATATTGAATTGAATCAAATCAAATCAAAATTATCTTTATTTGTGTAGACTAATTAAATTAGTACTTACAAATCGTCAAATGCTCTTAAGGAGCCTATACATGTCTCATTCTTTTTGCCCTACCAGCGCTTCGAGACAAACATTTGGCAAGTGCTGAGAATTGAGATCCTACTCCGTTTTTGAAGCCGGTTATAATCGCCAGAAGTTTTTATTCTTAGAACCAGTTATTTTCGTCTTCAACCCGATACTATTTGCAACTATGAAGTTTCCAATCAAGACAACTCGGAGGCAGATTCCCGAGAATTGGAGTGGCCTAATAATTAGGAATCGATAGAGTTCAAGGCCAGTCAGGCCTGTTTACGCAGTCGTTCAGTTTTGTTACTGCCCGGTTCTGTTTCAATACCGGGGTTTTGTAACTGTCCAGTTTTACAAGATTGACGCCTGTATTCGTAAACGATGCTTGCTTAAGTTAAGCAGCAAATCGAACGCACAGCGTTGAATAGAGCTCTATGATTGGTTCATGTGTCACCCTGTGCGTCCACGCGCACTGTAAGACCTCATAGTAATGTTTGTGAATACGGGCGTCATCATAGTGTTGGGACAATGACAGGAATTAGTTGCGATAGTGAACTTGCAATTCAGTTGTTTTGATTTTTTTTATTCAAATGGTTTCCTCAAGATTACAGTACCTTCTTATATTTGTAAGAAGCGGTTCTTTGTGTGCGTTTAGTGTTACAACATCGAATAATTTATAACCTATGCTGTGTGCTGTGTATTACAGAACAATAAATAATAAATCGTTCTTATTATAATCAATCCAATTACCTAGCTCTACCAAACAAGCAGAGCTTGTACTATCCAGATAACGGATAAATATATACTGGAAACACACATTTTTAAATACACACACTTTAAAAACGACCGTGGCTCCAGGTATACTTAATTCTCAGACCTTAATACGCCCTCGGCGGGATTTGAATCTGCAACCGCAGCTGGCATTGGTAACCATTTACCAATAAAAAAATTCGTTTTGCTGAATTCACAATATTATTTTACCAGGACTACTGTCAATAGTGTCAATATTACATTTTTTTTTTTTTTCTTTTTTTTTTTTTTTTTTTCATTATTGAGCAATTACATATTTGATCCAAATAGCGTCCTAAATCCTTTTTAGGTTTGTCTAGACACTATTGTTCTCTATACAAATAAAATTATCATCCCTTCAACTCTTAAAGATGTTTATTAATTAAAACGAATACCAGTATAATAGTAACTCATGAACATGAATAGCAGTTTCAGTTCACTGATTCAGATACCACTAGCGCCATCTCTAATCGGAGCGGGAAACTAAAAACGAAGCCTCCAAATGAAGCCGTACAGAGAGCGCGTCTACGTCTGCGTTTCAATAATACATCAATGAAGAAGGTGTTCTTAATTTGAATATTTAAAAGTTAGAAAATAGGTTTTATTTACAGATTCGACAAAAGTGTTCGAAATTCAAAAAGGTGTGTCCGATAGTCTTTTCTTTTACGAAATGAAATCATGTGAGAGACATTTTTTTAAATAAGTAGTTTTGAGGTTGCCATTCCTATATCATAAACTTTTTAGACGGAAATTATGTAAAATAAGATAATATTTTAATGTCAGCTTTAAAAAAAACGTGCAAATTTGAAAATAGAACTCCAACATTATTTAATAAAAACCTCTAATCTCTTAATCAAAATTTAGAATGTTATAATACAAAACTTAACACCTCAACCAAAGTGCGTCTAAAGAAATAACTATAACTCACCGCTTCGCCCACACAGCTCCAACGAATTAATATTGTAAGCGCCACTCTGATTAACTGCAACAACGGTTAACGTTAGTTTAGGCGTAATTTATCGCTGGATAAATAGATATTAACTATCTGAAATTAATTATCATTAAATCATTATTTTGCTTCAGGTGATGATAATGATATCATCAAATAAGTGACACTAACATATTGAGAAGAATTTCTCGTAAATATTGGTCGTATTTCATGTTGTTCAGTGTATCTAGAACAAGATTTTTTTAACTGTCGCGAAACTACAAATTCTCGAGTGACTCATCAATTAGTTGCTATTTATCGCATATATTTGTATTACTAAATAAACATTAATTTTGAACTAAACGAAACCACAGGCTTAACATAGCTACTAATTAATCCAAGTTAATTAATCAACACCTTTTTAAACGGAGTTCAATTAGATCAGAATGCGGAATTTGTCTTCTAACCGGGCCGTTAATATTTCACCTGGCAACTGGGACCGGCGCCTACGCAGAATACAGCTAGAGCAGTGGTTCCCAACATTTTCTGGAGGGTAGTCTACCTGTAGTAAAGTAAACCCTAGTTAAACTCCAATGTAGGCTGTTATCAATAATATTTAGTGGATTTTGTTTTTAGAAATTCAAAATCATTTCCTCTGCGAATAATCTAAATCTTAGCGGATTTTATCATGTCAGTTGCGAATTTCTTAATTTGATTTTCAAAAAAGCTCGAGCTTGTATAATTTGTAAAAACTTGGTATCCCTAGGACTTTTACTAAGTTAAGTAACACTTATCACGTGACTAGCACGTGCGAATTTGATATGGTCCGGGGACCATAATAATCATTTTGTATCCTGTTGACCACAGGTTGGGAACCACTGAGCTATTCTGGTTAGCTTGATTGATATAGACAATAGGGTGTCCCGAAATATCTTTTTTTATATTTTCGCTACACAAGACCCCTCAAAAGTTGCGTCATAAGATGTAGATTACCGTAAAAATAATTAAAAAAATATAAAATAATGTCTCAAGGGCTCTACCGGCATTTTTATGTCTCAAAATATCTCTTAATCAGCCCTTCACTGTTTGTCATCTATTATATTTTTTTCACAATTGTTTCATTTTATTTTGTAATAACAGTGGCAGTTGAACCCTAAGATATGATTTGCAGGCAATGACAGACTGTTTCCAGTGAGGAATAGGTTTGGTTCGAACTAGCAGAATTCATATTTTGACTTGTTTTTCTCAAATTTTCTACTCCTTCGGCAAGGCTGTTGGTATTATTTCTGTTGAGGTTTTATTGCTATAAGGTATTGCACCGCACTTTTTTGTTATAATATTACATACTTTTAGCATAAATTTAACAAAAATTTAGCAATATATGGTAGTAATATACTTTTTGTTTTTTTTTCAGGTAAAAACTACCTAGCCAAAAATCTTTATAATATTATATTTAAACAGAATACTAATTGACATGTTTAATAGTTTTAGCATACTATTAAATATAAATAACATTTATCTACGTTACATACACTTTCTAGCTAAAGTTTTTGTTGTCTACGCAGTTTTTTATCAATGGTGAACTTCAACGGAAGTAAAAATATATTTTTAGTTATGAAACGCATACATGTTATATATCAAATTAAAGACAATTTAATACACTTTTTGTTTCGTGTAAAACTTTTAGTAGAGTATAAGACATTTTGTAAAAAAAACGATTTAAAAAGTAGTATCACAACAATGTAAAAAAAAACAATTTTCCTTCAATTACTAACTAAAGGTTGATTTTATCGATACAATTCATACCACAAAATATTAAGCGCACACGTAGAGCTATCATTTAAATAAAAAAGTAATGAAATCGGACAAATGGTTTTCAAGTTATGGTTGATTTTCTAAAATTGACTGCTATTTTTGTTAGCTTCCACTTAGAGATGCCAATCATTGTTTCATAATAGCGTAATACAATTATTAACCTGCTGTGAGAAGGGAATTGAGTATCCTCAAATTAAATCGATATCTTGGCTGACCCATGGATTAATTAGGAATACATTAAAATCGCGCGCGTAAATGCCTAATTCTGGTCAAAAAGCCAATTCTGTTTTGAAAGTATTTATGGATTTATTGGTTTTTAAACTATTTTAAAACTTGCTGTGACTCATTGTGTACCCTCAAATTTCATAAAAACGCTATTTTTGTAATATTAATAGTTTATGTCAGGAACCCCTAAAATAGCAATTTAAATTTTTTTTAAGGACAGGTAGAGGCCTCAAGATGACTGATATCTCATTAAATTTAATGCTAATCGTAATCTATATGTCAAAACGCAACTTTTGATACCTCTTGCGTAACCGTAACTCAAAAAAAAAATTTTCCCATACAACGACGGGACACCCTAATAGACAACCTTTCGGCTTAATGTTACTTGTTCCATTGCCTCAAGTTTTCATTTGCTGTGGGAATATGATTATTCATTTAGCAAATAGGTTGCTGTTTGTGAAAGAAATTGATACTGTATTTTGTTGCATGCCCTTGAATAGTATTGGAGATGTTTTACCATCGGGCTCCACTTTTGTTCTTTATTAACTTTAATATTATATTATTTTATGCATATTGCGCATTTATTATCAATTACGAAAAGTTATGTAAAAGAAGAAACCAACGTAAAGCAAACCTATTTCTGCTTATTCTTTCATAGTCAAACTAATGAAGCTGATAATAGCCATCAGATGACTATACACTGTTGGTACGTGTACGTACTAAGTAGGTACATGACGAGGGACGACATATCAAAAACACTCACATCAAACCAAATATTGTGGCATCTTATTTATGCTGTAATAGGTGCGATTTTAAAACGTATATTCTTCTGTGCTTGATATATGATATAAACAACCTACAAACTAGGAAACTTCAAACCCACAAAAACGAATTTGATAAATGATTGACAATGTATCCAAAATTACACACTCAACGTTTGACTCACTGTTGGTTAACGATATCCGCGGACGACTCTATCTTGCCGTCAAATCTGATGTCTACCTACTTGGCAATCCATAATCCAAATTTGTATTATAAATGCGAAAGTAATTCTGTCTGTCTGAGACTAGCTTTTGACGCTCAAACCACTGAACCGATTTTCATGAAATTTAGTATAGGTAGAGTTTAGATATGCAGGGAAAAGTAAATCTTGTCTGTCAGTTACCTATTTTTCACGCTTACTTAAACCACTGAAACAATTTGCATGAAATTGGGTGAGATAGTTTAAGGAGGTGAAGCGCATCCATTTTGAGGCGCACCTAATGAAGCGAACCAAAACTATTCCTCGAAGCGTACTTATATGTTTACCACTATAAAGATTTTGAACTTTATATCTACTAAGATGAATAAAAAGTACCAGGCCAACATAACGGGTGTGCTCTGAGGAATATTTTATGTAGGTATACTTCATTATTCGGGACTATTCCCACCTCTCGTTCCCACCACTGCAACTCCTGTGTAGCCAGGATCTACAGCTTGACCGCCACAAAAACCCAACCAATGAAGGTCAAGTTTGTCCCGGTATACTTCATTAGCTGCGCCTCAAAATGGGTGCGCTTCGAGGAATACCTCAGTTTAAGACCCAGTAAAAACATAGAAAACGAAGGCGTTGGACGCAGGCCGCTACCAACCGGGCAACATGGAAAGCATTGGAAGTAGACATGCCACGAATATTCGGCTACTATTCGGTATTCGGCCTATTCGGCCACTTTGTTTGGTATTCGGTATTCGGCCGAATAATAGGTACTATTCGGCCGAATACCGAATACCAAATCATTGAAAAAAAAAGACACATCATATTAATCAAGATTTGTCTTTATTATCAAATTACAATACTTTAATAAGTAAAATTAATCAGCGGTAAGTTGTGATGGATAAAAACAAGCTTTTCAGCATTTGACGGTAGCAATTCATTATTTTCAAGAAACGATTACGCTTTTCATCATAAATGATACCAGCTTCAGAAAACAACCTCTCACTATACACGCTACTCCCGGGAGAAAAAAGATAAACTTTAGCAAATTTCGAGAGGTTTGGGTATTGTTTTTCATTAGCTGACCACCACTTGTGAGGATCAGCTTTTAATGAACAAACAATTGAAAAAGAACTAACGAACAAACTTTTCAGCAAAATCGTAACGTTTTATTAAATTTGTAATTTATATTAATCTGACAATGCGTGCCGTGATGTGATTTACTCGCAATTGAATGAAACAATCAAATAGCCTCACACCGCCCGCACCCTGTCGTATTATTATTTACGCGCTCGACTAGCATGTAATTTGTGCCGAATATTCGGCGCTTCGGCCGACAGCGTTGCCGAATATTCGGTATTCGGTATTCGGCCAAATCACTATTCGTGGCAACTCTAATTGGAAGAAGCCTATGTTCAGCCGTGGGCGTTCTATGGCTGAGATGATGATGATTATGATTATGAAAAACATAGGTCAGTTTTTATTCCAGTTTTTGGAAGTGGAACGCACGCGATAATGTCTTTCTGTGGTAGGCCGAAATACACTCGAGGAAAGCCGGGGGCAAAACCCAGTTATTTATTTGTAAATATTTATAAATTACGTCGACTATTGCAACTGCCCACGTTAGGTTTGACTGAATGCGAAGGTAACTCCCCTCGTCGTGAGCTACGAGATGCTATCGTCCCATACTTCGGACATAAATTTTCGCTTGTCAATGAAATTATAGGTTTTATTAATTAAAGACACAAATAGATCCGTTGGGCAACCGACATAAAAGTCTACATGTTTTGGTTATCTGAGTTTTCTATCAGTTACTATGCAGTTACAAAAATAGTAGGTAACGTATAATTGAATTAATCGTGATGATGAAACCGTGCTTTTGACTGTTTTGGTACTAAATTAAATCAGTAATTATAGTTGAGCTTGTTATGTTTTCACGCCTATTTGAGAGATTTCGGCTTTGTCCATTAAGTGGATTTTTATGTAGAAATTGGATCTAGAGGATAGTAATTGTCGCTAAGCAGCTAAGTAAATAGACGGAGTGGAAAATTAGCGTATATCTCAGAAACTCATCACCAACATTTGTAAAGTTTTTACATGAAAACCCAGATACAAAATTTGATAACAAAAGAGTATGATCATATTTTTTTTTTTTATCTACAACGAGGAAGCTCTTGGCCTGTATCTCACCTGATGGTAAGTGACGATCAGGCCGAAGGTGGAAGCGAGCTTCACCCGGAATCCTCAACCACGGAGGAACTGGCTATCTTACCTCTAACTGCCGGAACACAATAATGCTGTGAACATTGTTGTTATGGCGACAGACTTAGGTAAGATGGTGGTAGCTAGCCAGGCGGACTTAGAACAAGCCCTACCACCAACCAAGGGTTATACCAATTAAGGGTTATACTACCATTCCATGAATGCTCTACGTATAATAATATTCGATCATTGCAATGAATCGTGTATCACGGATTGAAAGTTCGTTTGTTCTATTCACTTACAGAATGATCGATTTGATATCACAGTGAATAATAGAAGTATTCTAAGGTACGATTGCTTCGACAACAGCACTCGTGTGACCATGGTATCAGTAAAACTAAAAAACTCAGGAAAACTCATTTATTTCTGTAAGTAGGCTTTAAAAAAGCACTTTTACACGTCCCAGTATTAACCCTACCACTGCTTCAGGACAATAAATGGACCAGTGCTGGGGACTTTAGGCGTTTTGCATCAAGAGTGATTCGGACCGTGGTGCGAGTCGCCCAAGAATTAATTTATCGAATGGGGCTTTACGCTCTGTAGACTTAGAGCGGTGCAAATTTCACAAAGGTATAATTTGAAACTCATTGAAAAACTCAAAAAAGCTCATAAAACTCATTTATTTTCTTTAATGATAAGGCTGAAATAGTAGTGAAATGAGTAGATTTTGGACCGTTTCTCTATGGAAATGTAGTACGCCTTCAAATCAAGGAAATCAGAACTGTTTTGTTATCTGTCATAGTCCTAATTGACAATACCTCCCAAAAAAGAAAATCCCTTTCAAAAATCCACTGTCTGATTCACACCGCGGTCCGAGTCGCTCGTGGTGCGAACACCTAAAGACTCCTATCAGTGGGCGTGCGCTGTCCTGTAGCCCTCGCATTGTTCGATCAATCAGCCAGTTCGCGTAGGCAATGCCCGATTGCCTTTTAATTTTACTCCTTTTGTTGCTGAGAAAGCCAATCAACACACCGTGTCTTTTTAGTATAACTGGCCAGTATTTAGAACACGAAATATTAGCGCATCAAATGGTAGAAACTTCACTGGTGTTTTTCTTTAAGGATATTTATTGGGCTTTCAAATAACACCAATATTGTTGGGGTACCATGATTGTGGCAGTAGAAACGAGTTTTCCTGAAAAACGTAGGTGGGCCGATTTTTGTGACGACCAGTGTATTTGGTTGGGGTGTGTTTATATTTTTTATTACATCTGGCCAGTATTTAGAAAATGAAATGTGAGTGCATCAAATGTCATTAATTTTAGAAGAGCAAACTTTTAACGCACTTTTTGATCGAATCGAAAATCGAATCCGTCAAAACTCCATACAAAAAAGGGGCTTTTCGACCACTTTTCGACTGGTTTGCGATTATAATTTGCACTTTGTCTAGACCCACTGTTTATTTTTTATTTGTTTTAAATGTAGGCAAAGATCATGAATCATGATGCCTAGTTGTTTTCCACTCAAAGGAATTCGGCAAGTCGCGATGCGAACGAGAGCTCGATCTTGTTTTTTAAATATCGAATATTTTTTCTTTTTATTTTGACATAACTTTTTAAAACTAGACCGCGATAAGTGTCACCAAATTGGTGACGAAAAAGGTTACACATCCACAAACCTCAAATGAATTCACGCGTGTATTCTTCATAAACACATGCGTTACAGATGTATATTATTATTTTATTCTCAATAATCTTCACATTTTATGGTTCAACTACACGTTCCGTTTCATGTAATGTTCTTACTAAATGACCAACATCACGTGTTATGCTTACATCCAAAGTTATTACCGTATTCAAGGCATGTTCAGGAAGGGGACTATAATTTATAATGACACAATTTTAATTAATACCTGACAGCCTATTGACACAATGATAAATAAAGTTTAAAAACGTAAAGTTATTCCAATAAAATTTTAAACAGCAATCTCATAACCATTTTCCGTAGTAACAATTGACTGTGTTTTTACTGATGTTGCATAAATAAAAGTATCTTAGTAATTATAATCTTCGTAGCTATCTTAATGAATTTATTCATATAATTTCATATGCTAAACAATATCGTCTAATTTAAGCAACTTTTGACAACCGTCCACTTAATAATTACTAACGGAGAAAACAACTGACCGCCACCGAAACACGTGGATTCTGTGGGTCCATATTCTGTAAATAAAACGTTTTCATCATATTCAGCTCTACCTGCCTCTCTCTCTCGTACTAAGAGAGACAGAGACAGTCAGCTCTGATATATCATGACCGTTTAACAGGGTAGACCCAAGCACCCAAGAAAGTCGAAACCCGAGGCGAGTCGCATGTAAAATTATAACCGCGAAGTAAATTATAATTGCATTGCAAAATTATTAGGTGCAAACATTATATTATTGGTGGACCGCCGCTGGCCTATCAGATGCGCCTGACAGGCTAAATGATGACTTGCTTGATAGAAATGCACTGCGGGTTAGCTCATTGAATTTATGCTAGTGACTGTACTTTGGGGAGATGGATAGATAGGATGGTTTGGGCTCCGATGATGTTATTAAATACAAAATTTCGCTTCGAAGGGAAGCGCTATTTGGGGCGCGTTAAACGGCCGTCAGGCAAGCGGGAAGCGTTTTGAGAAGTTGATTTTGAATATTTTGCGCTAAGTACCCATCTTGAATATCTATGACGTCATCGTCATATTTCAGCCATAGGACGTCCACTGCTGAACATAGGCCTCCCCCAATGATTTCCATAATGACCGGTTGGTAGCGGCCAGTATCCAGCGCCTTCCTGTTACCTTTATGAGGTCGTCGGTTCACCTAGTGGGGGGCCGGCCCAAATACATTTATGAATATATTATCTAAAGTACGGATGACGACACATTAAACACTGAAGCAACAAAAATACAGTCAGCAATAAAAAAAATGTGCCTCCTTATACTGCCTTATTGAGTTACATTCACACGTCCCTATTTAAAAAAGAGCCAGACTAGTTAATAGTTGTCTGGCGTCAAAACTAATAAAGAACAACTTTTTCCTCAAAGGTCATGAAACCTTATTATGTCCCTAACTTTTAAAGTTCCCAAGTTGTAATATTCCTTTGATCTTCGCCGCTTCAAAACACACGTGCATTGGGGTCAACTTCTCCCACACAATAGAAATCCAATTCTTAGAAAAAGGGTGACCTTTGTTGTGTTTTTACCCCAAATATTTGCAATAAAGGCACAATTCGCAAACAAAGTCCTTATCAGTAGGGTCCGCCATTGTTATCAGACCAATTATCGCCATCTCACATACGATGACTTCAAAGGAGCCGCTTTCTTTGAATGTTATTGTTTTGCGTGTATTGTTTAAAAAACTGTAACATATTTTTGCTATTCCAAATTTTTTGTCTAGTCCATTGTGGTATGGCTAAATTTTTTACGCGACTATAACGTATTCATATAGGTTTGTGTGTTAACCTATTCACATTTTCTATGAACTGATACTGAAACTGATAGTGATATAGGTAAAAATATACCACACATGAGATTCTGTAAAATATTCTAAAGACAAAATAATCTAAACTAATAAATCTTCCGTCCGTACTCTCTCGTTTCGCGTATGCCTCTTCTAAAATATTACCGTAGCGTTATTTCTAGTAATATGCTATAATATCCATAATAAGTACTAATACCTTGTACTTTAAAACGGAGGTTTATTCAAAAGCTTTTAGTGAGCTTAATACGGAAACCTCGGAAACACGACTTGCATACAAATCTGTGTAAATGAGTAGGGAAAAGACCTCCTCTGAGATAGTGTCAATTTCCAATTCCAATGATAGTAAACTATGTGTTTAAGTAGATAAATACGGTGTGCTTTCTATACTTTATACGGTCAATAGCTCTATCATACCTTTTCACAATGATAGGCAAATGAAATCGAATTTGCAACTGCGGACCACCCACATATTTCGAGATTTCCTCTCTATGTGTGGTAATTTTGGTGGAAGCTGTCATTCAAAATCAAAATTATCTTTATTTGTGTAGACTAATTAAATTAGTACTACAAATCGTCAAATGCTCTGGAGCCTATACATGTCTCATTATTTTTTTGCCCTACCAGCAGCGCTTCGAGACAAACATTTGGCAAGTGCTGAGAAGAAGCGCCGCAACAAATTCAGTCACCACTGTCTGCCGGTTTATTCATGTTACCTAAGCATTTGGTTGCATAAGTTTGATTTAATATATTTTTATTATTTGCCCTAAATGTCCGAAATATTGAAATTTAATTTAAAATAGGTACGTGAAAGCTTCTCTCAATCACTATACCGGTTCAAACTCCAAATACGCTTAAAAGATTTCCATAAACAAATAAAACTCAATAAAATTAACCGCCAAAAACACTCATACGAAAATCATAAATATTCAACAGCCAACGGTAGCTGTTAAATCAATAAAATGCTTCACCGTTAATGATAATAAATGTCGTCCAGCCAGCATTGTGGGTATGAACTTCGATAATAATTTTATGACCGCAGTACTGGGTCTTTAGACCCAGGTACTTTCTATTGTTTTTCGGGCAGGTAGTGTCAAGGGTTAGGTCCATTCAGACCCACCCCCACCACTCGGCGGCGCCTTTGAGGGCTTAACGCTTGTGTCACAGGATTAGTCTTGTCCTAGACATTTGAAGTCGCCGACGTTTGACAAGTGCAGTGAGTCTCCAGGTTAATCCGTGCATAATAATATTATCTGTGGTTTATAAGTCTCCAGTGCTAGCATTGTAGCTAATCTGTGGTTTACAAGTATCCAATTTTAGCAGTGCAAATAATCTGTGGTTTTAAGTTTTCAAAAATGGAACGGTTTTCGTGCTTCTAGATTAAGTTGTAGTGCTAGTGTTTGGACCAATCATGGACCATAGTGATAGTGATAGCCTAAACAAATTAAGTTTGTTCGTGAGGCGATGGTGGGAAGATAATTATGAGGTTAGTTTCTTTTCCTTCGTACCGCGTTATGGTTCGTTACCAATGTGTATGTGTTTCAAAATTTTTCATCTTATACACGTAACTATTATGATTAACTAGAGTGTAGTTAGATATGAATTCCCAAGTTTTTCAAGTTTCAATCAAGATTATCTATGTTCATGAGCTCATGTATTTATTTTTAATATTAGAATAATGAAACTTTTCAGCGGGTTAAATTCTTTTTGCGCCTGTTCCTACAATTTATAGTATAGTTAAACGATAGAAACTTCAGTAGTGATTTACTGAATAGAGCCTTTTATTCTCAAATCTCCACGACATTTTCGGCCACATAATCCGGATCAATACTTGACCCACGTTATCCAATTATTATTTAATACCCATAACGACGCCATGAGGTGCCTTAAGCCCAGATTAAGATAAGCCAAGACCGGCGTACTGTCCACACTGTATCATTACCAGTATTAAACTTAAGCGGCCGCTTGAGGATAATTTCGTGAATCTAAATTGTATCAGGTTAATGCTATAGGTGGACAGATTACGGTGTCTTTGTAACTATATGTGATGGGCTTTAATCGCATATCATTTATAATGAGAACAGTCAGGAACACGTCATTATAGTGTTATCATGTCATTATGGTGTTTAACTAATCACGATTCATGTCCGAAACTTTGATGAGAACGATTTGGGGAAACATAACTTTAAGGCGCTTTGTTGAAATTGTGACTACAAAGAAAAGTCTTCTGATTTGGCCCACTTTTAGCGTGGCTCACGGGCCAAGTCCCTGTATTTTAAATATTTTTTCTTCCAGCAACTGGGCCCACTCTTAGGCTGGGTTGCACCATCTTACTTTAACTTTAACAAACGTCAAAAATCTGTCAAACTCCATACAAAAACCATACATACACCGGTTATCGTCAAAGTGACGGTCAAAGTTAGGTGATGCAAATCAGCCTAAGGTTCTAGAGTAGATTTTTGTTGATTTGGTGTTTAAATTATAAATAAAACATTGAAGGCGCCCAGTTTCTGGAAGAAAAAATATTTAAAAAATCAAACCGGTGACTTGGCCCGTGGACCAAGCTAAAAGTGGGTCAAGTCGCTGGAAGACTCGTCATCAGATTTTAAGGAAACCATCATTTATCGGTTCGTAACTCTGAATGAAACATGCCATAATGAGCCTTAGAATGTTTGATAAGCATACGTTAATGAGCACACATTTGTATAGCAAGTAACGAGGCCTCACCTTCCGAATCCATTGTGCTTTCTTTTCTGATTCATTCCTCACACGGCGTAATGATAATTGAATTAATGGGCACAACCAACGTTGGCCACCCACGGCCAATGACAAATATTGGCGCGCTCCGTTTGATGTCATGACCGTGTATGAGTTACACGAACACGCGAAAACGTGTTTGTTTATGTTATTAATAGGTGTTATTGAATAGTAAGTTACTAACGATTTGATTAAATGCTACTTTGAGCGTTCATTTTTAAACAAAGAAAAGTAACTAAACTTTTTAGGCCACTTCTAGGTAACTTAGCAATTAATTTAGCATTAGGAGACACTTATGTCCAGCTGTGAGCTTAATTGGTTTGATAGTCATGGATCACATCACATTGTCTTAATCTAAGCACCTGAACGGGCTTTTTCTAAGTTATGTCTGTCATGTCCTTAAGAAAAACTTAAACTCTACTTTCTTGGTCGAATTCTGAAAAATACGATGTTTCATCCGTAGAGGTCCTATTTTTTTGATTTTCAAAATAAATGAAATCTTTCCGTATAAAATTACTTTACGTACGTACATTATTTTCATAGTTTTGTGAATGTTAAGTTTTTTGTTTAAATATGTGCAATGTAGAGTATATGAGTAATCTACGTAACTTACTTTCGTCTTTACGATTTCTCATCGATCTATCGATTCTATAAATATCTTTGATAAATCTAGTCATGAAAACCCCGTAAAACCTTTTTGACTCCATGTGCAACCTTTAAGACATCTGAAAATTTTCCAGAACACTTGAACCTTTTTGACTCCAACTTTGAAGGCATCTGAAAAATTTCCCAGAACACATTCTGCATGAGTATTTGCACCAGCCCTGTATAATCAAATGAACGTGTGCGCCCGCGCCACTCTGGCCGCTCTGGGCCACTTAGGTGCCTTCGCTATGCAAGTCTAATTATTAGGTAGACCGACTTAACTTTGAGACTTCATATGGTACATGCAAGTAGAAAAGTATTATGTTATACATTTTTTACTGTATAGGGATTTAGTAAGAGATTTTTGCTACGGTAAAGGACACAAATATCAACCCTCAAATGCTATATGGACCTAAAATTCCCGGGACATCTAATGTGCTTAACTTTATAAGACCTTTTTGATGTTTTTAAATACTAAAATCTTGTTAATCTTATTCAATAAATTCTCATCGATAGCATTTTTACCTGTGCAGCTGCGTTTATAAATGAAATGGTGAATAAAAAATAATTACCTGCGAAGAGGAAGGCAAATTAAATAATGATAGTGACACCGTTCCTCATTACGCTTAGTTGTCGTTTCCCACATTTCATGCGGCTGCGCATATTTAAGCGGTCATTACGCAAAACGGAACGCGCTCTGCGCTTCACAGTACCAAACCTGTTTACTTACTTCATGTATCATGCCCCGAACAATATGGCATGTCACGACGCACACCCAACGAAAAACGATCATCGAGAAATGCACAGTTTTTAAAAAAAATCCAAAGAAAAGCGCACTCGCAACCGAAATAACACCATACATCAAGGTAATAAGGTACACATTGTAATGTGGCCACCTCAAAAAAAATCCGTGAAATATGTCCGCTTGTCCAGTAGGCGTGGGTCAGATACATCGGCAAGTTTATTCTCTTCATTAAAACCAGTGCAAAATAAACTCTTTGCGGAGGTAATAAGATTGTTTAGGTGTTACTAAAAGCGTGCAGGTCACTCACCTCGGCTTAACATCGCGACTTTGAACGACTTTTTTATGTTTTTTGCTGTTGACTGTTGACAATTACTTGTAACATTCCCACAGTTAAGTAGAGAGCCGATTGCCTTATAGGAACCGTTTGGGAACGCAAAAAGTCGAGAGGCCCGCGCTTACGCATTCACTTTATTTTTAGCTGCTGGTCTAAAGATAGCCAATGTTTTACTGAAGAACATATTTTTCAGGAAAATCATGCCTGCACACTACATCTTTCACTTTGCCGGATCTCATTTAAATGAAAGCTTAAGTTTTTTTCTTACAAAATGAGCAACAATTTGTGAAACAACCCGTTTACACGTCAATTTTATCATTTTAATTTCCACGCCACGTCCTTTTTGATTGAAAACAAAAATATTTTCAATTAATTTAATCATAAACATTTACACCGTCGCTATCAAACGTTTCGCTCCAAAACTTCTCCGCGTAATATTCGTTACTTGCCACTTTAAAAATCGATTGCTCCGAGATGTGTAATTTAATTAAAGTATATGAATTTACGTCGAGTAATGATGTGATTGGTTAATGGCGGGTATGGGCCTTAAACGCCGCATCGCTCTCCGATAATGAGAAACCCAGCTTTGCTAAAATTAAATTCAGTCACAATGTAAAGGGTTATTCAAGCTTTAAACAAAAGTCTTAACCCTAAATCGATTTATTGGCTAATTTAAAACCAAATTAAAAATTACTACCCCCGCTCATAATCGGCATGTGTGGCTCATAAATTCCGGGAACATTGTAAGCGTCTTTAAAAGTTTAAAATCCCACAAATTGTCGACAATTATAAAAATGATATCCCCAGAACGGTTCCAAACAAAAAACGTCACAGGTCGAGATAAATCTACTTGCACTTACGAGAAGGAAATTACTTTCGGTGAGGGCTATAATTTGGTACCGTCAACTCGGTTTGTGGCGTGTGTTTTTGGTAAACGACACTTTATTATCCTGCGTTTATCCGTTTTGTTGCATTAGAAACGGCATCGTTTTTTTGTAATTGCCGTGTTTTGTGTGAAATTGCCCCCGTGGCGACGATTTAATCCGTCCGTCGGTAATGACACGGCGGGTTGTCGCCGCACGCCATTTTAATGGCGACAAACGTTTGTGAACAAGTGACAAATGTTGGAGCGACACGAGGGGACTATTAGACCGCGGACTACGACAGTGAAAGGGTTGCACGGTTGCACCTAATATACGTTCTCTTGTAACAGAAGTACATAGAAATGAAACCTAAACTGAAAGGGTATTTGTTTAAGGCATTTGTTTTGTATCTGATAATACTTAAATAATATGAATAATAACAAAAGTGCCACCATACTAACTACTTAGAGAAAATGTATTTTGGAGCTAGTAGAGCGTGAATATAGGTATTAGAATCAGCTTTATTAATTTGTAATTTTACGTGCAAATAAGTTTATTTATTGTTTCCGGTTTTTCATCAAGATGTTAGGTTCCTAATTGTTAATTGGATCTTGGATCTCATTATCAATATTTATTTTTCAGTGTAAATTAAAATCCTTAAAAACAAAAAGCTTCACGTCTTCAAACTATTTTACCATAAACAGAAAACATTTGAACTAAAATAGTTAAACTATTTTAAACGCCCAAAAACTCAAAACTATCCCTTCAAATGTCTTTGTAAAAAACACTTAACAGCTGAACGTTACGTTAATGTCAATCATAAACGGCTCCATTTCGGATTTTGTACGCTAACATTAAAATAAATTCCGAGGAGTGCCCAAATTAAGGCGAACTTAACATTGACAACGCGGCCAGCCCGAATGCTTACTAAATGAATAGTAATTTTGTTTTCGGATTAAATCGTTCCAAACACGCGACACAAACCACTTTTCTATTCCTGAGTGGATTCGAAGCCGTCATTTTACACAATTTTACCCAATTGCTCTCCGTTCTTGGAATTAATTTGATATTAGCCTTTGAAACGCAAGGTGTGGTTTTGTGCTCTGATAGTTATTTTGAAGAGTTTAAACAACCCGTGTTTAGGGTTTACTCTAGACTCGATAATCTTTCGGAATTAGCCTCACTCATTCATTGTCGTTTTTTCGATTGAATGAAATGTTTACGATAACGTGTAATTTGTCGACTCACTTTTGTTTTTATGGTCCCGCCGAGTAATAATTTGGTAACTGCTACAAAAAGTCTAGCCCCGATTGATTGTAGCAATCGTAACAGCTTGCATTAAACTAATGTAAAATGTTTTCTTGTTACAGGAATCTCAATCTAGCAGCGCAGAGCGATGGGGAGGGCGCGGTCCAGAGCACAACATGGCGTTACAGCAAATTCTGAAGCTGCAAGAAGCCCGAGCTCTCCACAAAACCTCTCTGCTGCCAATCTACAAGAAGAACGGCCTACCCTCACCCTCCGAGGATAGTGAAGAGTACGAGCAAAGCAGGAGTGACAAGAAAAGTGAACCGTACAGTGATCCGCGAGCTCTTGAACAGCTGAAGTTAGAAGCCGAGTTCAGAAAACTGATGGAACAGTCAGCTAAAGATGTACGTAACGAAGAATCATTCAAATATTTTCAACACATGATGGAAGCAAAACACCACTTTGAATACCTCAAAAGCATTCAAGAAAAAGAAAGAAAAAGCCCTTCAAGTGAAAACAAGGTATTAGTGAAAAGGGAAATGCAGTCACCAGTGCATAATAGGTCGTCTCCCGTTCCGAGCCATTCGCCACGCAGGCCATCATCGGCAGAACTCTCGCCAAATCATAGTGTCCGTTTATCTACCTCATCAAGTCCTCTTTCTACTACTAGTCCCGTAAACTCATCTCCTTTAAGTCACTTACAAAATATGCAACCTTTTGATTTTCGAAAACACAAAATCAATGAAAATGACAAGGATGAACCTCGAAAGTATGATATGACAGCTGCTGAGAAAGCCACCATGGATTTGATGAGAAGTCAATTCTTCAATTTTCCATTATCAGGTAACTTGCCTATCCCACCTATGTCAATGCCTTCAACCTTCAGTCATCCAGCTGCAATGGTAGCTGCTCTAAGTCAAAATCCGATGGGACTGGCATCATTACAAGCTCTCTTACCTCGGATGTCTTCAAAACCAGTGGAGTCCGCAGAAAATAAGCCCAGTAACATGTCTGGAAAAGGAAGGTTAGACGATTATAGACAAGAAGACGAAAACGTACTGAACTTGAGCAAAGACTCGTATGACGCAGTACAAAATTCCAGAAATATGTTGTTGGGTAAATGTATCACGCCACCAAAGCGGCAATGGGGTGCGTCGCCGATGCCTCTAAATTTGGGAACGCATTTTATCAATCCTGCAACTGGCAAGAAGAGAGTACAATGTAACGTATGTTTGAAAACATTCTGTGATAAAGGTGCTCTTAAAATTCACTTCTCAGCTGTTCATCTCAGAGAAATGCACAAATGTACAGTGGAGGGTTGCAGTATGATGTTCAGCTCACGAAGATCTAGAAATAGGCATAGTGCTAATCCTAATCCAAAGTTACATTCACCTCATTTAAGACGAAAGATTTCACCGCATGATGGAAGAAGCGCGCAAGCTCATTCGGTGCTAATTCCTCCACATGCTGCTGGACTGAGTATACCTCCTGTGATAAATCCAATGCATCCATTTGGTTCGTACCCTCTTCTAAACCCACCCCACAATATGAGGCAGTTTTCTTCAAACTCACCTCTAGATTACAAAAACAATATGCACTATTCTTCATCCTCCGATCAGTCTCCAATGATGAGAAGGGAGTCAGACTCTGTAGAAAATAAAGATCAAGATGGTCAGGGTGAATCAGATGAAGACGATGGAATCGTAGTTGTTGCAGGCGACGACGACGATGAAGACGTAGATCATATGGATACCAGCGACTACTATTCAACGCTTAACAAATCAAATGGTTCTGTAGAAGACTCTGAAACAGACTATGACCAACGGAGTGTTAGTGATCACAACGAAAATAATGAAAACAAAAAAGATGAACCCACCAGTCCTGAAGTAAAACGAAAAAGAAAGAATCTCAATCCTACGCGTTTGCAAAATAGTCAAGAGCCTGATCATAATGTAAAGGACAATGATGACATAAGAAATAATGATGAAAACCATGCTCTAGATCTCAAAAGAGTTAAAACTGAAGAAAGTTGTGAAAAAGAAACTAATCACACAGTGAAAGAAACAAAAAGCCTTATCAAAGTTAAAGAAGAGTTTACTCCAGTCAAAGAAGAACCCATGGATGTAAATTATGGAATACAAGATTTGCGTGTTAAAGATGAACCGGCTGATAAGCCTGAAAAATATAAAACAAATGATAGTCTACCAACCAGTGAAGAGCAATTTTCGTCTGAAAATGCTTTGAAGCGCCTTGAAAGCTTATCTAAGTGCGACTTTCCTAGCTTAAGAAAATCTGAACTGCACAGTGCTATTGGACCTTACAACTTATCTTTAAATGAGTCAGTAGATTATTCTGACAGGTCACCTTCATCATCCGTGTCTAGTTTTGACTATACGTCAGAAGATACACAAGGCCAAATCTATGGTCACTTCGACAGTGGCTTCTTCATTAGTACCTCAGATGTACCTCTAGATCCTGAGAACCCCCGCCGATGTTCAGTTTGCGGGAAGATATCACAGAATGTATACCTTCTAAAAACACATTACCAAAACGCACATTTAAAAATAATGTATAAATGCAGTGTCGAAGGTTGCAGAGCCGCTTTTCCATCGAGACAAGGTAGAGACCGTCATAGCGCAAACGAAAATCTTCACAGGAAAATTCTCTCCTCTGAAGATCTACGGGTTTGTGATGAGTCTGGAGCCAGAATTATGGAAAAAGCGAGAGAACAAATGGAACTGATAGCGAGGTTCAACGAGGAAGAACGTGCGGTGCCCTACATTGAATCGCACAAATACTATCGAGCAAAAGAGTCTGATAAGATGAGAAACCATTTCAGTCACATGCCGTTCAGTCCGTCATACCCACCGTTGCAGCTGTCTGATGCTTATTTGGGTAACCGGGACATGTTTGCTCAACACCCGTTTCTCTTCGGCCCTTTCGGCATGTTGCCTAATTTCCCGCCCTTGCCATTGGGGTTTCTGCCTCCCAGTTTGAGTGCTTTCGGTTGCCAGAACCAAAATTATTCCCCTCCCTTGTCCCGAAAACTTAATTACTGCGTAGAGGATGAGGCTCCCCGACCGAATAAGGATGGTAGCTTCCCCTGTCGAGGGTGCAGAGAGAGTTTCAAGGACCTGATGACCCTGAAAATCCATTGTGAGAATGCACATGCTCAGTCACTTCACAGGTGCACCGTCAGTGGATGCACCTCTGCTTTCTTCTCCAGAACGAAAAGGAATATACACTACGAAGCTCACGTCGCTAGAAGACCTAACGGGCGTATCCCTGTCAATTCTTCGTGACCTACATAGACCAAAACTGTACTCGGCGGCGGAAATATCCAGTGCATTTGTGATGTTTTTTTAAATTACCAAATAGTAATAGCCTAGATCCTATCGTAGCATGCCAGTACCTTTAATTCTCATAGATCTTCTCAATGATTAAGCGGGGTGTGTAATTTATAATTGTGTCTGTAAATAATAATGTATGAATGCTTACGTAATGCGATTTCTTGGTGATATCTATTTACAATATTTAATGTAAGAAACGTATGTGTAAAGTAACAGAGAGTAGTCTAAGTTTTAGTGTTTTAATAAAAATTAAAGTTTTTGTATTAGTGTATAGAATCTTGACATTCCATAGTAATAATTTGTGCAATAAAATGTATATAGTTAAGTATTAAATGAGTGTACAAAATGATAGAGAACGGTTCAAAGGCTGGATACAAAATATGATTTTATTAAAAGGTTGCAGTCTAGTACCTTTTCAATAGTCTAAAATTGACGTTAACTTCATATATGTAAATCTTTCTCTTTATATTGCTTTATGTATCAAAAATACTAGCGTTTAAATTATTATCTAAGTATATCATTGGTGATTACATTCACAAAATATTTATTATTGAATCCATATCTCTTGCTATTTTGGTGCTAATTACAAAATCTTCATAGTAATTGTATGTTAGTATATCTCCTGAAACTCCATAACAATTGCAATGTTTATATTAAAATTGTGTAAGAACCAAAAAGTATTAAAGTGTAAGTTAAGGTCTTAACTGTAATATAACGAAGCATGTTATCTTCTTTTTGCCAAACGACATTAATAAAATGTTTTGAAAATTATGTTGATTTTCAATTTATTTACCTTACTACCCCTTACATAGTAAAAACTAAAAGATAGTTGAAAATATTATTTTATTAGTAGTTACCTAGTTTATAGGTAATGCGGCCGCAGTTACACTTGACGATTAATTCATCCAGTGTCTAAGAAGCTCTGATGGCAGAGCATTTCCCCGGCAAGCGAAAGGTCGTGGGTTCGATTCCCTTAGGTAGTTCGATGTTCTCAAGTTTAGTTGAATTGGATAGTAGACATTATTGTCAAAATTTAATAATTCCATGACGCAAATGCTCTAAAACATTTAGATTAATCCCTAAAATCCTAATTAGTTTGCAATTAAGTAAAATTAGATGTTCTGTTGTTTCACGTCTACATAATTACTCAATTATTACTAACTTAGGTACTAATTACGTAATAACATAATATTTATAGTGTCCTTGTGTAGTATTTGAAATGTAAATACGACGAAAATTCATACACATTAAAAATAATTATACACATTACTACTTGACTCTAGATTTATTACCACAATTGAATTACTTAACCCCAACGGGATTCAAACCCCCAACCACAGTAACTATAGTGCTAGGTGAGCAAACCACCAAGTGGAAAATTTATCTTACATGCCTAGTAAGTGACAAGTGAGAACATTTAACACGATAGAGCCTTGTCTACCAGTCAACCTTGCCAACATTTTACTCATTAATCTGATGTTTTATGGATTTTAATCAAATACCTATTGCTTTATAAAAAGGTTACCTATAATTTTTATAATGCAAAATATTTTTTCCTCTAACATTCTATTGCTTAACTCTACAAAAGATTGGCCTGAGGCAACCATTAGCTAAGTATTCGCTACAAACACCCAGGGGCTGTCTTAATATTCCAGGAGCCAAAATACGCTATGGTGATTTATGAATTTGAAATAGGAACGTTTTGAATAATAAATATTCTTTTTCGAAAAAATAAAACAAACATTTAAGAGCCTTGACACTGGCCACTTGCAAAACATAAAGAAAAACACTTCAAAATGGCGGCAGATTAGACGCGTGCACTTCTTACTAACTTACGGATCAGCTGTCAAAAAAGTTTCGAATGACATCCTTTTTGCAAAAAAAAAGAAATATTTACCTTGACACTGGCCATTTGCAAGTTCTATAAAAAAACATAACATCGGCAAATCAGTGGTTGCTTGCACTTCTGCGTAACTGACGGATCAACTGTTAAAGTCTGTATCAGTGCCTTTTTTTAAATTACCAATTTAGTACCATACAAGAAGTTATTGAACCTCTCAGATCAAATAGGATTTATTCTGTAGCACACTTAGGTTACTTACTTTGAAGATACTGACTTTTTCGACATTCTGAGTTCAATGACAACATTTATTAATTATTAAATACTGCGTAGGTATACCTAAGTCATCACTAAGGGGTCTCAAACTCAAAATCAATTTACTATCCACCCTAACAAGTCCCGATAATTGGGAATTTAAAAATTAACAAGCCGCTGTCACGCGACAGGCGCGACGTGACGTCGCGTGACACGCCCGTGACACCTAAATGTCACGACTACAGGCAGGGTTGCTAACAATTACAGTCCACTTTTTACCCCATACGGAGAAACTCTTGGGTTACATCTCACCTGTTTTCCAGTCCACCAGTAGTTGCTGTTGATCAGGCCGAAGGCAGGAGCGAGCTTTGTAGAAAGTAAGAGATAGTCGAAGCTAATAAATCGATTAGTTTCAGCACTAAATGGGAGATTAATAACTACCATTTATATACCAACTAAAATTACCTTACCAAAAATAACACTTCTACTTCTAAATAAAATATACCTACTTACGCCAGAGACAGTATACGTAAAACTAAGGCGACCGATCACAATTTATAGAGACACTGAAAAAACTTTAAATGAATCAACATGAATCCATAGTTGGAATTAAAAACATCAACACTGTAGACTTTTTAATAGCTGCCAGCCCTATAAGAAAGTCGCGCGAACGCGACAAGTGAATGTCAGCAATAAAGTGTGTACACATCGCCTTATTTTGTATTTCCTTTACCCTTTGTTACTGCTGCCTTGTGTAGACACGGCTTAAAATAAATCACAGGCGCCATGTGAAATGTATTGCCTGCTACGTCTTTTACATGAGTTGTGTGTTTGCATTCTTGGAAATAGAGATATATTGAAATTCAGTTAGCTTGGCTTGCTTCTGCAAAACACTTTCGTTAATAGTGGTTCCAAAGTGATGATCAGGCGGGCTAGGATCTCGAGATAAAATCTTATCGATGATTTTGGACGACAAATGTATGGGCTTATCACGTAAAATAAAATCGATAAAATGACGTGATAAACGCTTACCGCGGCGCGCATCCTAGGCCTACATAATATCGCTTCCGACATTGGAAAATGCCTGAGGTACTGTTTAGGATTCAATAAAAACATTGAAAATACTTAATGATATTCCCACAAACTTTCTTACAACTTCGGTAATCAATGCATAAGCCGAGTCTCTAAAGCTTCTGTCCTCAGTAATCTCGCTTCTGTAAAACATCACAATACAGACCGGTATCACGGCCAAACAATACGCACTTCTCGAAACCGTAGTCCGCATTTACATAATCAACTCTCATCAACGGCATTTGCATCCGAAACGCACACGAATTAAATTCAAAATACTTCATAACCAACTTAAGTTAACCATCTAAACCACCCCAAAGACTAACAAAATAAGGTTCAAATCAGTGCCAGTGACTACATTAGAAGTTGGCGCGGAAACGGTGCGCAGTTGCCGTATTCAAAATAAGAAATTCGAACGTCCCGCTTGTCAGCAATTTGTTTTGAAGAGAGAACACTTCTAATTCGCAAAAAGAACGAGCCTTCTATTTTTAAAAAGTATCGTCACGCAAGCTACGACATTAAGGCAGGTTTACATTGGACGTAAAATAAGTTACGTTGGTTAGTAGACATTATTTAAAACTTTTGACTGAAGTCTAGCAATCATTCATACTAATCGTTATAACCAGTGACTGAAACTTAAATAACACTTTTTACACGACTATCGCCTGAAAACAATCTTTTTCAGCAACCTACAACATTAAAAAGATGTTAAACAGTGACGCGTGAAAGCATGAAAAACTATTTGATTTTAATTTCTTTAAAGTTTTTAAAAATCGATTAACATTTTTAAATCTTAAACGTTGTAACCGCAGCCTTATGCGAGTTCCGAATTTGAATTTGAAAAGTTCGAAATGGGGCTTTCTAGACCGCTGTTTTTTTTTTCATCATTAATGAGCGTGTGGCTTCTTAGGGAGCCGGTGGGGTTATTACGGGAGACGTTAGGCAATTTAGGGTTGGGCATGATACTGCGGTGATTTAATATCAGGGTGTGGAGGGTTAAGGACTTAAACACGAGTAGGCCAATCTATTGTAGAGTCGATCAATAGATATGGTTTTTTCTGAAGTTTTTTAGTTTGATCTAACTTTGAACAAATCAATATTTGGTACCCTTATTTACCAGGTGTTCATTATATTAAACAATTAATTTCAGTTACCATGGCTTTTGTTTTTTTTTTTAATAAGGCAATTTAGCTCTTAAGTAAGACAGATAATTTACTTATTTCACTTAACGTGCCATCATATTATGTACCCACAATTACCAAGGTGAATTTTGTATATGGCTCGAGGCTCAGAATAGGATCATAACTATGATTTATTAATAAATTATACACTATACATGTCAGTACCTAACATTTTTATTATTCTTATTTTCGGTAATACAATGTAATGCGCATCATTACTCAGTGTGCTTACCATGAGTTTACGTTACGTGTGCTCGCTAGCGACTGCGTAAAAAAATGACACCTAATTGTATGACATATTGTGCAGCGCCCCTAGCGGCTACTTTCAAGAAACAAAATCTCCATAGAGATTTTTGACGTTTTCGCTAGCGAGCACACCTAACGTAAACTCATGGTAGGTACACTGTTCAATGTCCTTCCACGATGACTGTAATGATGTGCCCATCTATTGATCAACCTACCTTCTCGGTTTTATTATCTACACCATTGGTTCCCAAAGTGGGGGGCGCGCCCCACAGAGGGGGCGCAAAGACCTTTAAAGGGGGGCACGGGCCACCTGTAAGAAACCTGCGACCGCTGAGAGAATGCATTCCAGACTGCTCGATACGAACAATAAATAATCTTGACTGGAGGAGGGGGGACGCGAAATTTTTTGTATGGTCGAAAGGGGGCGCGTCTCAAATAAGTTTGGGAACCAATGATCTATACACAATTTTAGTGAGTTTTTAATTTTTAAGTCACCTCTGAAACTACTGAACCGATTTAAAAAAATATTTCAGCAGTAGATATCTTTACTGTATAGATATTATAGTGTAGAGAGTGTAGAGAGACAAATAGAGTTGCCGTTAACCAATCTATTATCCTATGTCACTCGCCTTTAATGTTATCAATCTAACGTCATTTAGTTCTAGCACAAATATTTGTTTTATTAGTATTTTTTTCACAGTAAAATTATAGATTTCTCTAGGCTTATTTGGATTTTTTTCTTACGCTATTGACCTCATTGTATCAGAATCAAAAATCACTTGCCGGATCTACTGACCGTCTCCATCTGTGCTGGCTACAGGCTCTAGTCCTTACTACATTACTGCTTTCATAGGCATTTTACTCATGGTAAGTAGGTACTAATACCAAAGACACCTGCCGGTCCTACAATACCCCCACAAGAAACCCCATAAGTCACGGTATTGCTTAACCGTCTATGCTACTCATCTGGCTACTACAGGCTACAAGGAAATTATGTAAGTACATATATCTACTATTTAGGCTTATTTAGAATTTTGATATCATTGTACCCATTAAAACCAAAAATACCTACACCTGCTGATCCCACAAGGAACCCCATAAGTCACGGTATTGCTCAACCGTCTGTATCTGTGCTATTCTGGCTACATACTAGAGGAAAATTATAGCAATTTCTGTAAGCTTACCCATTTGGAATATTTATAACAAATCCTACGCTTTTTGACCTCTTTTCATCAGAACCAAAAACACCTGCCGGTTCCTCTATACCCCCACAAGAAATCCCATAAGTCACGGCATTGCTCAACCGTCTATGCTACTCAGCTGACTACTACAGGCTACAAGGAAATTATGTAAGTACACATAGCTACTATTATGGCTTATTTGTAATTTTGATCTCATCGTACTCATTAAAACTAAAAATACCTACACCTGCCGGTCTCCCGAAGGAACCCCATAAGTCACGGTATTGCTCAACCGTCTGTATCTGTGCTACTCAGCTGGCTACAGGCAACAGTCCAATTAAATTACTGCTTTTTTAGATCTCATGGTTACTAAAACCGAAAGCTCTACAATACACACCTGCCGGTCCTTCAATACCCCTACAAGGAACCCCATAAGTCACGGCATTGCTCAACCGTCTGTATCTGTGCTGGCTACAGGCTACACGCGTTCGACCTCTCATTGTCGAGCGCTCGGTCACGCGAACTCTGCCCCGCGGCACGGCGCCTGCTCGAATTTGGAAGCCTTGCTGGATGCGTATTTGTTATGTCTACGAGAGGTGAGTGATAGAGAAGGCGTTTTAAAGATAGGTGAGACCGAAAACTGCATATTGTATTTAAAAAGAGGGATGAGGGATAGATATTTTTTTTTAAAGATAGGTGAGACCAAAAACTGCATTTTGTTAAGAGACTGTATAGAAAGTATTTGGACAATACCACATTTTCAGCATTGTAGAGCTTAGGACCTTATCTTTTTTTCTGACAACTATGCAACCTCATAGTGCATTCAAAATGATTAACTTTACCTACTGAAATATTTTTCAGATGTCCATGAATGATTCAGAGATTACCATGGTAATTGGTATTAGTACAACCTAGCGATATTAAATTTAACAACTCTATTTCTTAAAAACCGTTTTAAAGATAGAAAGAAATGTCTAAATAAAACACAGTGCCTACTAACATTTTGTTGGTATAATTTATTGACAACTACAAAATCAGCAACTGCCGTTACACCAATGCAGTGGTACTAAATACGCGACCGCTCAGCCATATTGCACACGCGATGCGCGGGCGCATCATTAAGCTATTTCGACGCTAGATCACTAACGGACACGACCTCAAGGTCAAAAAACAATAAATAGACCCACTTCTTTGAATGTAGGTCATTAGTAAATTATAACTTACAATATTCGGCAGTAGCACGATTAACTAATATGAATTTGTGAAGCGTTTGATAGAGACAGTAAACGCAGCCTGATATTGCGAATTGTGAGTTAAGTAAAATAAAATTGAATTTATAGACATTATAGAGGAGTTTTGATGGTCATTGAATAGAAATCAACGGTTCTCATGTTACTTGACATTATTCGAAGATAATTATCGAGGTAAAATCAAGTTAATCGTATCAGGAAAATGTCACATCTACTGCACATGAACTGTGCATCTCGTATGTACTTAGTAGGAGCTATTTTGCAAATAAATAGTATGTTTTGCGTCATTTCATCAGAATGGGTAGCTGAGGATATTTTCTCTGAATCTAAGTAGATAGAGACTATTTAGAGGAGCATGTATAATAAATTAAAATCAGCGGATTTCCTTTACATACTTATAACGAGTATTGCTTGGCTAGAAATTGAGCTGTTCTAGTGAATAAAACGTTGAATGAATGGTTGGGATACGTGACTCTACATAACTTAAGGATCATTCCTATTGTTATGCATCTTTCCCACACCCCTCATAAGAATTTATGTTAAATTGGTATTTCTCAAAATCAAATTGATGTCTACCTACTACAATTTGGAATGCAAATTTTATTGAATTTTCCATAATTCACCAAAATAAATATGCAAAAAATGTACAGAAGCTCAAAAATGCTATTCGTCGTGAGAATTTAAATCTGTTTTACATTTTGAAATTCAGAAGGTATGTGAAAAACGCAGGCGATCACGCAAGCGAAATTCAAAATTCGAATTAAGTAATTCAAATAAAGAATTTCACCGATCACGAGAGAAAGTTCTCACAGTTTGTCACTCCCTCAAGGGACAACAGATTTAAATTTGGAACGCTGGGAATTCAAAGGACACGTGAGAATTCCGCAAATTTAAATTACCGCATTCAGATAATGGTTCGAATATTTAATTTAGAAAAAAACGAAAAAGGATCATTTTTGTAAAATTCTTAAAGAATGCCTGATTGTCTGAGTCACATTATTCGCATATCAAAGGCGTTGTTTAGATACAAAAGATGATTGGAATCCGAGACCTCACAAAACGTCGTAATTTGCGCTACATGTCGTTAAAAAGAGAATTGACATAAGGACGCCTTTTGAGTACGTCGCAAAAATTTCCAAACAAAAGCAAAAGTTTTCCTCAGAAACTGTGCCACGCGTAATAAGAGCATTGTCAAAATGACAAAAACCGTGCCACGCGTAATACGAGTATTGTCAAAATGACAAAGTGCTCGACAATTTTACCCTGTTCGTTGGTTTCGCAACAAAACGCATGCATTACCCTCGATTTCGCAACTGGCTGACCTATATTCTTTTCAGGTAGTAGTTTTATTCATTCAGTCGTTTATTTTTAGCTCTACATTTTTATTTTCCAACGTATCCTATAAATCCTAAAGTATTATTTACGTTCATCAAGCTTTCAAGCCGATTATATTTTAATCAAATTAAAAAACAGAAGTTTCGTGTATAAGATCTTCGTGTTACAGATAAAAGCTTTTCGATTCGAGATTCCAACATAATAAACCGATCTTTTGATCGAAAACAAAAGATTACCGATCACGCCAAAATATCCACACGCACCACTTTTGATTTTCGAATGCCAACAGGAGCTCGTGCCAAAATACAAAAATTGTTCTTAATTCAAACTTGATAATCCAGGAGCACGCTTCTGGAGAAACGCACGCTTTTGCCTCCGGTAGCAGAAAAAAGGTTGCTACTTAAACCCTTACTTCAAATCACGCTACTTTAATTTTTTAAATTGTACTTCCTAATTCGAAATTTCACGCGATTATGTTTTTTATGATGTGCCAGATACATTTCATGCAGTGCTATCCCGCTCACTCGCTGCGCTATTTCCGTATGACTATCCCGTTTCATGGGAGCGCGACAAACAGTGACATCTAGGCGACGTTGTCACCGCTAGCCAATGACGAAAGCTTGCGCTCCCATTGGCCGAAGATGTCATTGTGATATTTTTTCTGTGACATTTTTTTGTGGTTATGAACAGCTATTATTCGCTCGTTTGCTTTGATGATGTCTTTACTTTTTCTCACACGATGTTGTTGGTATTATTATGTGTTTAATAATTAGTAACCACCAACTTAAAAATATTGTTTACCATTTTCAGACTATTTTCAAGCCATTTTCCTGGGTTATCAAAAGGAACGTAAGAATTCGATTTACGAATGGTATAGGATTAGAAATAATTAAAAAATGTTAAGTTATGAGACGTCTAACAAATTTTTATCAAATAACTTATTGAGAATAAGCTGTTGTTTTGCAATTTACACAGAAAGTTTGATAAATAAGTAGATATTAATTGTAAAGTTTTTCGTTTATTTCTTTAGTGATCGTAAAAATAATAATTCATATTTTGGAAAAATTACCCTACTCCTTAGTCTTTCTATGCATTTATTTTCATGGTATACCAAAATTTTAAACTTGTAGCTTGTAGTAGTCAAATCACGTTTTAAAATTCTAAAAAAGACGGAACTGATTCTAAACGACGTGGGCGTATTCGCTGTCATTGGTTAAATATGTCACCAACACCCACGCGTGCCGTGCCATGATTGGCCCAAAGTGTCACCGTGTCGCAGCGCGCGACATTCACCATTGGCCCGACCACGCCCACCTATTTCAAATTAGAACGCGGAAAACGTGCTCTAAATTTAAATTGAGTTGAACGAAGTAGGTATGGAACGCAGTTTGAAATTTAAATTTCGAATTCGTTGAGACATCTGAATAATAATGTCTAATAACTTTTGTTGAGATTGCGACTAAAAGCGCGCCAAATGTAGAGTTCCAAATTCAAAAAGTTAACCCTTGAAAAGCGATACGGTACTGAAAATAGGTCAAATGCAATTTTTTTCTTTCTATTTAACGAAAATCTTGCTGATAAGAATGTTTTTGGCGTGTTGTCGTAGCCTGCCAGTGTCTCGCTGGAGTTGCGCGAAACTATTGATTGCGGCGCGGCGGGGTGACAAATGACTTAGCGCGGGCACATTTCAGACATAATGCGAACTTAATTGACGGGTATGCGGTTATTGCCGGATTTTGTGGGCGGAATTGTTTTGATTACCCAATTTAGGTAATGAGAACCTTTTAAAAAAATAGCCGTTTTTATTTTTTTTTTTGGTCCGAAGAACTCAAAAATGTTTCATTCCTAAAGCATAGATATTCGTCTGATTAATTAATCACAAATCTACAGAAATGTGTCAAATAAGGTAATGAACTAGTCTACACAGAAGTGAATGCCAATTTCTACCAAATCTAATCCTATAGATAATTCGCTACCCAAGATTTATGGGGTAATCGAACCCTACATTCCTGCTCGCTAAATTCAAATCCACTGTCTAACATTTTAACAACCTCAATTCAGGACCTAAGCACATTGTTTCAATCAACATTTTATACCTGCATCGGCACTCAAGTCTTATTTATACTGCTGTTTTACTTTGATTTCCCAAGCCCATTTCTTACAGAGTCTTAGAAAGTATGAGGGGAATAAAAAACCCCTTGAGGTAAAAGGGTAGTGCAGTAGAGGGTTGCACGACATAAAACTTTACGTGTGGTCGTAAAACCGCGGATCAACAGGTATTTTAGGGTTAGTGACGATTTTGGCCCGGGACTAAAAGTAACAAAGAGACATAGTAATATTAGTATTCAACCGATTAGGAAAGAATGACATCAGAAACATTACAATCTGACGTAGTTAAATTACAATCTAACCTAACCTAACCCACTGTTAGTTTGCAATCTAACGCGTTATATTATAAACTGACAGAGTTCACAATTTCACGTTGACATATCTAAGTAAAACCCTGAATCTTGAGCCCGAATTAGGCACAACACAAAACCCAAAACTACATAGATTCAAACTCCTCTGAATTGAATTTCAACTAAACTCAGGTGTCGTTTCATAATACGGGCTTGATCAGTGTTACCTAATAGTCCTGACAATGCTTAAGTCGTTGACTGCCGAGACACTAGGACCAATAGAAATGTTATTTTTCGAGGCTCACCGGAGAGCCGCATGGCGTCTAACATATTAAGTATAATAAAATAATAAAGTGAGTAGGTAATCATCTCCAAACCTTCAGACAATTAAAGCAAGTCTTTGTTTCTATCAACTACTAAGCTCATTGGCGAAGTGGCTTTCAGGAGCTGGCCTTATGGCGCCATAAACTTTTATTGTAAGGCATAGGTACCTAGACTACGTTCACTTATGCAGAGAGGAGAAAGCAGTTTGAACCCTATTGCAATGATATAGGGCCAGACGTGGTCTCATCAAAAAGGAATAAAAACAAAGAACCTAAAAGACACAGAGTACGCAAATTGATGAATACCTCAAACAACAAAATATTTAAGCTGTAAAGATAGATTAAAAAATAAGTTACTTAAGTTTTCAGCAGTAGACGTCCTTTGGTTGAAACGAACAAACCCGTACCACAGTTCTTTGATTATTTAATTTCTTGTTTTTCAAAACACTCTAGTCACATTAGACACCACAAAACTCCACTATTGTCAGTACATAAAACAAAATAAAAATCCAGAACGTTAACTTCCGAATAATTTCCTTCATTTGGAAATGTACTCTTTTCTACCCGCATCAAACGAATTAGGTACCAATCTCTTAAAAAGTCCGAATTATTGCAACACACAAGTACCCTTCATACCTATACAAGAGCCAAGATTAAACGCACAGAAAAATATCGTACGGTGTTCAAAGACTTACATCATCTACCCTCCACTCAGAGCCTCTATAAAAGGCGCGGGTACGTTCATTTGTTTATTTTACTTCACCCAGTTACATTTGCATTCCATTTCATTTCGACTGACTACTGGACACTTTTATACCTTTTTTACTGTCGTTTTATTTTTATTCGGGTACAGCGTAGGTAAGGGTAGGGTTCGTTTTTAGGTTTACGAGTACCCGCGGAGTGTAGTTGGCGGAATGTTCAAGTGGCGTGCTTTATTTTAGGGTTAACTTTGAATGGATGGAACTACTGAAAAGGTGAATAGAATGTAGATGGAGGATGCCGTAATGAATACTTTATGAGTTTGATTTCGTTTTGTGAAGAGCTATTTCATTGTTATTAAAATTATTGTGAACAATTATTGTAATCCGTTCACAAGCTATACATATTATGCTAGTAATGTTACATTCGGATACTTTTTACTTCGCTAATTTGACTTTTTTGTCAATATAATAAGCTACGGGAAAATTTTTCAGTGGTGAGATAACTTTTATATTGACATTCTGACATTATTTATTTTCAACACCAAACTTAAAACTTAATCTGATAATGATTATTTTGTTTTTTCAATAGGTGCTAGAAGAAAAATTGTATTTCTTGATAATATTGATAACAAGATTATCATAAATCCAGCGTATTGCTATTTCCATTCGAAATCAAATCCACATTTCTCGAAACACTTTAATTTATAAAATTTAGTGGCGAATTACTCTATTACATCCAATTTTAAGCGTAGATTAAGTTTGTTAAGTTGTCAGCTAGTTGAAGGTTAATCAAGAGGCAAGCGCAGTTCTTAACCCTTTATACTGCACACTACACAAAAACTTTGGGCCTTATGACAAGGGAGTAAGGTTCAAATTATGGTGGCAAATATTAAATACGCAGGGTCGCATAAAGGCTTAATTCTTCCGTCTACGGAACCCGTGGTGGTTAATTGAACATATGCATCCCGCTGGGAACCCTGTCTCTAGGATTCTAGACGCTTCGGGATTGCACAAGGCATTGGCCATAGTGGAAAATGAGCATAGTTCTTTCCCGAGACTTTTAACGCTTCATTTTGTTAAAAAATGCGAACTAAAGTTCATAGCAGACTTATCAACACTGAAAGGGATCAATACCGTATCGCCTTTCGCAAGCTGTCACCGCCTTCTGCGCTGTCAACCGTGAGGCGAGGCGATATGGTGCGGCTAAGTGTGCGTTGCAGTATGGAGTTTCATACAAAGAATACTGACCGCCTCCTTTCCGGGTTGATGTGCTACGAACTTTATCTCTGATACTTACTTACATACCTACTAAAAACCTATGTCTTGCCTTACCTATGTGGCAGATTGTGGCATAGGTAATTTTAAATATCCATGTTTGTTATATTGAAAGTCAACAGCAGCAGCTTACTTCTATCCACTATTCAGTAGAAGTGGAATAAAGTAGGACATAAAGCCAGTTAGGACATACAATGGACAGGACATACAATTCATAGCAAAAGTATAAATTAGGACTCTACATAATTATGCTATAACCTAACAATGTGACTGCTGCCTTACTCTGGAGCAGTCAAAGTGGTTGCCTAGTTCTAAAAACCAACGCCGCCACTTTGTGTGGTCACCACTATGTAGGCATATTACCATTTTTATACAGAGCAAGTGCCTAAAATTAGTAATTTGTAGTACACTTAATATTTTCGTTAACTCCTACCGGGTTTGGTTGAATTTATGTGGGTGCTTGTGTGATGCGTTTTTATCTTTTTATCCAACCAAAAAATTTGTGTCTTTTGCTTAGCAACAAACTCATGTGTTGTCATAGCAACCAAACTATTTTGTGTATTCACGCGCATACCGCATACTTGGTTTACTTACTTCAAAGTCAAATACAACAGCCAGCACACCACATCAAAGCTAAAACAATACCTACTTATATGCTACATTTATTTTGAAAAGGAATTTGATATAGGACATTGCTGCAACGGATATTACTTGTAAATCATAAATCTTAGAATCGTACAATATTATTTGAGAACTAAAAGTTATTAGACGAAGAGCTAGTGAACGCCAGACCTACGTCATTTTATAAAAGCTGAAAGTTTGTCAGCGTATGCTCCCAATATAGGATATTATAATGTTGCTGAATCATGAAGTTTGGGTCATCGTGGCTTTGGGAGCTACCCTAAAAAACTGTCTGGCAAGGAGTTGGAACTGTCAAAACTGTCTGGCTGTTGGGGAAAATACTTCTAATTATTGCCCAAATAATTATACATAAAAATCAGATTTTATGGTATAACGTAAGTCTAACTTGCTGTCTGTCGCTGTCTAACGTTGACAAACTTTCAGCTTTTATAAAATGACGTAGGTCTGGCGTTCACTACTTAGTCTATGAGTGCCTGAGTTTGCACCAGTGACTTATCTCGCCAGACTCAGTTTATTAGGTTAGGTATCTACAATTATTCATAGGGTTAGGTAGGTATCTACATGAAAAACTTAAATAAAAGTGGAAAAGTTGCAGTTGGAAAAGTGTAAAAGCTATTGGTTTTTTCTTTTCCCTTTCAAGATTGTACTGGCTGTTTTGTTCAGACTTTGCGTGCGTGTTAATTCCTAGGCATTAATTGATTCCCTCCGGCCACCCGCGTCGTCTCTGTGTATTTTTAAACTTTGCCAGAACAGTGGGCTACTGTTTGTTAGTTATTCATAAACGAAAAGTTAGCGCTAGAAATATTAAGACAACTGTCCTCTCCAGGAGGATTGTTGGAAGAAATCGCTATTCAGAGGTAAGACCGCCAATTTGATTATGTTCTTTCCATGTGCAATAAAGAAAAACTATCTCTATCTAAGTCGCTTTTTGTGAAAACCAAAGAAATACTCAATAAGTTACCTGGATACTTCATCATCAGGAATTTAATAAATGGAAAAATTGTTTGGTCTAGTTCAACAATTTGATACTCACACAAAAGGATTGTGCATTATGATAAGATAAGAAACTCTTTATTTGACACATAGACACCTAACAAGAAGTACGAGTATGCTGACTAGAAAAGTTCTAGATTGAAAACTACTGGAAAAACCATGGAGTAATCCTACCAATAGCCACTTAGAACGCCGAATGTGACCGCTAAAATCATAGTCTAATAGCTGGCTGGTGAAATACTCCTTCGATCTTCACTTGTTCCATTTGTTCCACTCCGAAAGTAGAAGTCACTGTTATAATAACCATCGCGTTGAATGACACAGTCCAAACCGGCGTCCTACATCAAGATTTCAGGGGTTTTATTATAATGGAAATATTGTTTTTTGTTTTGACACTCATGCGTGACATGTAGTGTAGGTAAATGAAAATTGAGCAGCCTAAATGAAGTATTATGTATTTATTAAGATTCTAAATGGCACCGGTTCCTGACGCACGCCGGCTAAGCTCAGCGCCGTCTGAGGCCCTCCTCTGGACCTCTGAGGTGCCCCACAGCAGCAGTCCACTGCTCGCGTGGAGGAGGAATCCACTCCTTAGGATGCTAGTACCTCCTCACAGCATCCGGCTCGAAGGACCATGTAGCACCATTGACGTTGCAATTAAGCTTGTAAGGAAAACTAGCGTAGCCAAAAGCTACTAGAAACCTTTACGTGACAACTAAAATCATCGCCTAATAGCTAGCTAGTGAAATACTCCTTGTGATATACTCCTCTGATCTTCACTTGTTCCATTTGTTCCGCTCCGAAAGTAGAAGTCGCTGTCATAATAACCATCGCGTTGAATGACAAAGTGCAAAACGGTCGCCCTACTGCACCCCCGGCGACAGTTCACGATAACTCACGGTACGCCTCCCTCGTTAGTGTTCCAAGTTCAAATTTTAAATTTCGCTCGAGTCATTTGCCGTCGCCGCTCGCGATCGGTGCGCGGGACACATGACGTCATTAGTCAACGGGGATACGCCACTGAAAAGAGTTTGATACTTTATATGCTTGAGTTTGGTTTCTAAACTTCGTTTTATCCAAAAATAAAAGTCTTTAAAAGCAAGACCTACACGCGTCCAATATCGTGTGTTGTCCAGTCTTAATTTATCACAGCGGTTTATTAGTTTTCCGAAGTAATTTTACTACGAAGTGATTCTGCTACTAATAGTGTAGTGTCGTGGTTACTACGTTTGGTGAAAAGGTACATGGTAGCAATCCCGCAAATAATAATTATTCTAACGATTGGTATTAGTCAGTAAATCGCAGGCATTGTATGCACCTATGTATGTATGTATGTATACCTGATGGTAATCACATACCATCAGGTGATCCGTCTGCTCGTTTGCCTTCTGTCACATAATTTTTAAAAAAAAAAGGCATCTTACAGAAATTACGGTCTTCAAGTTAATACTAGAAGACAGTAATTTCTATTTGTCAGATTCTTATCAGTAACTATTCAATGTTGTATTGCTACTGGATTTGTAGACTCGACTCTATGATAATACTAAAGAGTCAGATACTAACAACAAATTGAGACAATTTTCATGACCTGTCAAAAATCTGTTTCTCTGTAGAGTTCTTTTTAAAATATTCCTGTATGACCATATTTCGACGGTCCCTACGTATAATAACGTATCTGAAAACGGCCAATTTTACAGGAGAGCGGTTTGAAGGTTTAAACATGTGTAGCTCGCGTTCTATTTATCATACATTGATGAAATTTGGTACAATAGTTTTATATGAGGTATATTTTATAAAACATGAAGAATTATCAAAAAATAATCACAATAAGTGTGTTATTTGTCATTTACTCACTTATACATCGGAAAGTTTCTAATTACAAATAACGTAAGTGGTACTTACTAACTTTTACGTTGGAGTAATATATTTGTTTAAATTATTAACTGCCACATAAGTGATTGTACATGGGAACAAAGTTCAGCCACTACTGACCGTTACTCTCACTCTAGGCCCATAGTCCGGCTTGATGAGGCATAGCAACGTCCCGCCTCGTTTCCCAGATAGTTGCATATTGAAGGCACTTCAATACCTTAATATTCTTCCTTATGTAAGGCGTCTTTTGACTGAAGAATACCTGTAGAACCGGTAAATTTTCTTTGTCAATAGTGCCGGCCAGGTTTGACAGCATGACATCGAGTCCAAAGATCCACATAGGTCTTTTTTGAGTTCGATCTTATGGAACATTGAATACAACTGGGTAATAAATGGAACCCTTTTCAAGGGTATGGACATTTCAAGATATTATCTGTCATACAGACAGTTTCATCATTACAAGAATATCCTCATACCTTTCAGAGCCTCCCCTCTAACAGCGAGGCGACTTGCCTGGGCGCCACAGACGGCATGATGATCGCCCCAGGCCAGGGACCACATATATTTAAAGGCATCCCTGACACTTTCACCTGACGCCCACATCACTGTCAAAGCTAAGGCCCAGATCAAATATCTAAGAGTAAGGTCCTGTTAATCACCAGTGGCGTCAAGTAGTGAGTGCGGTGACCTTAATTGTATATAACCAGTGGCAGCTTGCACTTTACCAATCCGTCGCCGTGCGTATGGAAGACAGCTTGCTTTTTCGTGGCTGCTTCCCTAATTTGGAGGTTCAAAAACTCTATGTCGGAAAGCTATGGAGAAAGGCTGGGAGCTCTATACTGGCACCCTCAAAAGCATGATTTTGTCAAATCTAAAGCCTCCCTCGCAGGAAAGGGTAACGCTGCCCATCTTCTAAGACCTTAATAGGCCCAGAAAGTCTACAGGACTACATCGTCTGCTTTAACGCAGCGTGAAGAACGAGGTGAAAGCTCCGCCTTAGGAGGACAGAGAGGCCGTTAAACGTGAGACTCGCTAGACTGTCCTGTATTCTAGTAGTTGATAAACCACCTCGCAGTGGCTAAGTTGGGTCACCGAACCTTAGTCGCTCTCGTGCTTAAGTTTAAGGTTACTTGAGCGATCGCACCATGACTGGGCACGGATCCTTCGAGCCCTACCTGTATTGCGGTGGCTAGGAGCATACGACACACCATATTCTTGCGGGATAGCATAGTCAAAGCTATGTGGACGGTAACAAAACCTAGGTGGTAATGAATCACCTCTATCTGAGAAGACAAGGTGCCGCAAGAAGCTGCGGTACGATAGCCTGACAACGAACCATTTAGATTCACTCCAGGGAAGGTAACATTATGATTGCCTCCTATCTTCCTTCCTAGGTAATGACCAGCGTAAAGGGGGAGTGAGGCCGCACGGGAGTCATTGCATAGGCCACCACCACCGTCTGCTGACGGTGAGTGTGTGTACGGGAAAGCTGTGTACTTCCAGTTGCTGTCGTTTTAACTGTCGCCGTGTAGGGGGGAGGTCTTTGTCCGGAATCTCAAAGTTAGCACTTATAGTGAGTGACGGGGCACCAGGGTATTTTTAGGGGGTGTATGCAATATCATGTAAGCATTATCATGTAATAGTAGCTTCTAAATGCAGTTAAAGGAAACTTTGTTGGAAAGTGTTACTTGCTTATATTTAATTCTGAATGCCTTAATATGCTTGATAAATAAATAAAATAAATATTACATTTTTTTACTTGTATTTTGTATTATAAAGTAGCATAGGAGAAGAAATTGGTTGTGTTGAGTGTAATAAATGACCCTAAATACTTCAGTCGTGTTGTATATCATATTTTATATTGTTTTGTCTTCATTTTAATCTCCACCAGATATTGCTAAAATACAATTTCCCAGCGTAAAACACCGTTACTGGCACTAACTTATAGACATAAAACAAACTTTTCCAAAGTAAAACATTTGTAGTGGCAGTTACGGCTATAAGATACTTAAATTTTCCGACGTAAAAATAGGTAAGTGCCACTTATTTATCATAGTAACTTTAAATTTCCCTAGTAAAACAACGCAACTACCTTATACCTACAGTTAATTGATTAATTTGCCGTTGGTATAAGTTTGAGTGAAATAAATTAAGTCAGAAACCATAATAATACCTATTTCCTTCATAAATTACGTATCAATTCACTCGATTTGCACGAATGAAAGTGGCTGTTGCGGGGCTGGGCGCGCGGAGTAAGGCGTGCTTTCCAACGTAAAATTTCTTAACTGCCACTAATGCTATTTTACTGCGGAAATCGTTCTAATTTTGTAGTTGCGGGATTTGTTTTTTGACGTTTTAAGGTTCAATTTGAATAAAAACTGTATGTTTTTTTAACTGAGCCGTAACTTTTGGGTGCTCTGAAGGTTTTGCAAACAAAAACGGCAAATCACGGAACTGGTAGATACTGAATTGTACGTAGGGACCGTCGATTTTAACTAAGTCTAGATTTAGTTCAGCGAATTATTTAGAATGATACGTATTGATACGCACCCTATTTGCGAAAGTACCAAATCACATCGGTCGGCATAGCCCCAATAGCGCCGCGGCGTCGGTGTCGCGGGCGCGCGGCGACATGACGAATGGCGCCCGTTCCAAATTTAAAATCTGCCGCGTAACGCTCGCGCTAATGGCATTGTTTATGGAAGCGTTCGCGGCTGCCAGTGACTTACGAAGGCTGAACGGGCGATTTCCTTCGCCCGAGATTAATTTAAATGACGCTTGAAATCGTTTAAGTGCATTTTCTGACTTGTAACGGGGGAGATTATAATGTTTTGCCAAAGTCATTGGAATTGAAACCGTCGATTTTAACTAGAGTGGCTGTGAGAGTCATAATAACAAAACTTAAGTACTTAAAAAGCCTAAACCTAAGTAGGAATTCAAAATCTTTTCTGAAAACAGATCCATGAATCGGTTTTAATTTTTCACAGGCATGTAATTTGACACAAGGTGGACAGATGACCTTATAAAGGTTGCAGGGGCCCTAGATGCGAGCCACCTCCAACCAGCCAATTCGAAATCATTGGAGGAGGCGTGGACATCCTAATAAGACAGAAATGATGATGATGATGACATAATTTACAAAGTAATAAGATACACCTACCCACATTCATCAACGGTTACACGAAGGAAGTTAATTACAACCAAAATAGTAATTTTCACTTCTGGCACTCAGTTTAGAAAATACGGTACTACATAATAACCTCTTTCTCTTTGATAATAAACAACGGCCGTCGAACAAAACGCGGCTCACATTTAGTTAACGTTCTCATTTAGAGCCATTCAAAACAGCCAGCTAATTAATCTTAATTGCACTTTTGCAACTACCCGCCAGCTTTCAGGGGCCTGCTACCTTTGGACGTGCTTATAGTGGAACTACAAAAGGGGTGTAGTTCAAACAAAACAGCCACATCAGGAATTCAGGACTCTACATTTGTTTTGTGTGAAAGTAACTATACTAATAAATAGTTCGCGTAAAGAAGCTCTGTATCAAAATAAACTGACCCTCTAATTACAGCATTTTTCTAGAATTTGTCAAGTTGGATCATCATCATCATCATTATCAGTTACGTCATTCGCTCAGTCACCTATTTGGCGTTTTTGCCGGTATACGTTTGCCACACTGACGATTTTAATCTCTCTGCCCTTAGTCAAGGGTCATAACTTACTACGTGGTTCTGGCTAAACTGGCAATGGCACACTAATGCCACTCATTACCGCCAAAAAGTTAGCGCTTGACGTCTGCTTTTGCCACTTTGATTTAGCTGATCTCTCTGCCCAATGCTAAGGGTTTACTCACACTGGTCCGTGGTTCTGTCACTTGAGTCACTCCGGCCGAAGCGGCCTAGCTGGCATTTTCACGAATGTCACACTCATTGCCGCCAAACAGTTAGCGCTTGGCTTCTGCTGTTGCCATTCTGATTGACTTGGCTGTTCTTCCTGCCCTAAACCAAAGGTCTTACCACACTGGTCCGAGGCTCTGTCGCTTGAGTCACTGCCGAACTGGCATTGGCACGCTAATGCCACACTCAATGCCGCTAAACAGTTAGCGCTTGGCATCTGCTTGAGATGGCTGTTCTTTTTGCGCTTAGCTAAGGGTCTACTCACACTGGTCCAAGGCTCTGTCGCTTGAGTCACTGCCGAACTGGCATTGGCACGCTAATGCCACACTCATTGCCGCCAAACAGCGCTTGGCATCTGCTTGAGATGGCTGTTCTCTCTGCCCTAAACCAAAGGTCTTACCACAGTGGTCCGAGGCTCTGTCGCTTGAGTCACTCCCGAACTGGCATTGGCACGCTAATGCCACACTCATTGCCGCCAAACAGTTAGCGCTTAACGTTTGGTGTTCCCATTATGACATGTGCCGGCGCCGCGGTGGCACTTGGCACGTATCGTGAGCTAATTTGGATTGTTTGGCACCGGTCGATTCACTGCACAACAGCATTTCTGATGATTGGGTTATGTTACATGATATTGGTCCAATTTTTAATGACGATTTCAAATCTGTGATTGAAATATCTGTATCAGCTCTGGTTAAAAAAATATGACACTTGGGTCTTTTTGTAAAAAAACACTCTTTTTTTATAGATGATCCTATTTTATGAAGTTGTTAAGTTGAAAAAACTTTCTTTTATTTGACTTCCTTGCTGATGCTGAAGGCAGACAGCTCTTCTGAATGATTCAACAGCAGTCAGCCATCATGTGTGCATTGCAGTGGCCCTGATAGCGTCCCTCTATCGTACAAAGGCCCTGGTGGATTTGCTTGCCATGTTCTTTACTTAGATCCTTAAGAGTTGTGATAAAATTGTTCAGGTGATTGCGAAGAGAGTGTAATTCGATGTTTATATTACATCCAACCAAAAAAACATGTTTGTAAGTGACTCATACGTTGTTCGATGTGTAAGAATAGTAAGATTTTTTCGGATTTTCCAAAAAAAAAATTAAAATGCCAAAATAACTCATTCCATGTCTTTTCGGAAGACTTGAAGATCCTAAATCTCTAAAACGATCGTTTAAACCATCTTGGCTACATGGTTTTGAAAATTTCGGGTCACATTCAAAGTCTCTACCACACTGACAGTTTTCGCCTCAAAATCCTCATGTGAAGTATCAACATGAGGTTCAGGTGACTTCTTAGGGTTGAAAAGACGTCTACATGCCAAACGTATGCAAGGAATTACTATTTAGTTCAATATTTTTTGGTTAATACCATTTTTGTTCAAAAATAAAAATAACAGTCGTCGCGATGGTTCAAGGGTTCCTTTCAGATCATAGCGGTTTCGTACCTAAATCTACACATATTCTTATTTGTTTATAAACGTAAAAACTCAACGCATCTTTTCCACGCCTTTTGCGGAATTCAAGGCTTATCTTTCATTTCCACTGGGTCCCCAAACTAATTTTTTTAAGCCAATTTTATGAACTTTGTCACATTTAAACGGATTATTTAAACATATCCTCTCCGCAAATGAAACAAAATTGATTTAGATAATTCACACAAACACTGCTTAATGCTACCATATTAAATTATACAAAGAAAACATAGTATTTTTTGAACTGTCGGCGAATTAAGACTGAAATTTAGCAATTTTTGAGTGAAAGCTATAACACGTAAACAAGAGCTGCTACGAAAAAATGGACGGCAGATTCAGAATCAGCGACGTCAAATTAGTAAACATCATGTAATGAATGTCAATCATCAGCCAAAAGTTGCAATTTTGTTGTGCAGTGTATTGATTGCAAAGCAAACAAATTTAGCTTACTACGAGGGGTTTACAGGATAAAATTTATAAAAAAAAATATTTTAAAAGAAATGGCAAGGTAATGAGACATTGATTTAAAACATAAGGGTTGTGTTTGCTTTCTGTAGTAAACGAACAAAAGATTTTACTACGTGCTACGGAAACTGACTACGATAGTACGATACTACATTCGTATCGTAGCAATTCTTAGAGCTATAACAAACAGGTTATAGTATATTATTGGACAACAAAAACTGATCTTCTAATGTTTTTTTCGGTTATTTATTTAAACCGTTTGTAGATTTTGGATTCGATAAGCAAACGGAACAAGAGTTCCGTTTGACGTAATAAGAATTACAAAACGTTGCCGATGTTGCTTATTTCCCGGTTTCTTTGATTTCTTTCGCGTCCAACAAGATATTATTTTTACGTTGACAGGAAAAGGAGATACATATATGGGAATAGGACATAGCTCGTAGAGCTGATGGCCGCTGGGGCAGGAAAGTTCTTGAGTGGCGACCACGAAAGACGTAGCGTGGGCAGGCCTACCACTAGGTAGACCGACGATCTGTTGAAGGTCGCGGGAGGTGCCTAGATGCGAGCGGCGCAGGACCGATCTTTGTAGAAATCCTTGGGGGAGGCCTTTGTCCAGCAGTGGACGTATTTCGGCTGAAACGAACGAACGAAGGAAAATAACGTTACGTTAAATATACCTACGTTGACAAGAAAAGAGAGTCGTAAAAATAGTAGCTAGATACACTACGAAGAATATAAATATTGAGTAAGTACAGTAAATTAAGATAAAGGAAAAAACACACTTAAAACCCTACATAACGGGATGAGTCAATATTATACATGTCCGATCATCACTTAACCTTTGCGGCGCCGTGCCAATAAATTTTTCATTTTTATTTTCATAAATTCCAACTTTGAACCCGAGTACGTCGTAGTATCTGCGCGTACGCATCTTGTATCGGCCAATCGCGCGCGGGGGCGGGTCGGCTTTGGAACGTTACGACTTATCGCTTAATGGGCTCTGTCAACGGGTTAACGTAGAAAAATTAGCTTTGGTGTATAAAAAATACGAGATTTTTTTTTTACTTTGGACATGAACTTTTTCCTATGGTACCAAAAACTTAATTAATTTTTAAACGATAAACTTTACTTCGATACTTTTTATTTTTATTCGGATAATAAAATTCCTGTTTAAATTTTAAGTCCCCCATTTTAAGTGTTTCATTTAGATATTTGTATGAAAATTCCTACTTATTTCCATTTTTAAGTAGCTTTCGAAGTTACAAAAGCAATCTTCTAAAGTTGTGGTTTTGATAGCGAAACGGATAGAGTGGGGGTTTGAATCCCAGAGACATTGGGGCTTATGAGCACGAGTATTTATATTCAGAGTCTAAGCAGAGGTAAAAAATCTTTATAACTACCTACTTAGTTTATTTGAAACTTTTTATATAGTTCCCATAGTACAAGCTGCTATTAATTTGGGGCTAACTAACCGGAATATAACATTAACATACCAAAACAAAACTTAACCGCATCAGACAATCGGCAATCACAGTTTAACTTCATTATTGTTCTCGGAATTACCATTTTAATTGTATGATCGATTGTTTGACGCGTTCATTTGTCTCAAGTGACAGTTGCCCTTGACATTTGGGACTTCCTCGACCAGCTCTGGACATGCATCAATCATTAGCTAATGATATGCTAATTGCATCTTTCGGACGTGGACGTTAGATGAGTTTTCCTGCTACGTGGTCGCGTAATTTGCCTAAAACAGAATTATAAGTATTACGCGAATTTCCTATAATTTGGTGTTGTCACTATAATCTACGTAGGGTAAGAAAACAAAAAACAGATGATAATTAGCTGTTGTTGTATAAGTGCGAGACTAGATAGGAAAAATAAATAAATCGAAGCAGCAACCGAGTCAAAAGATCGTCTAAAGAGCTCCTTGATACAATGTCGTGTTGTTTATTCCCTAGTAAAAGGTATACTTCGAATCATGTACCTCATGTACCCATCATAACAAACGACCAAGATCCCTACAATCACTATCGTGCGAACAGTTCAGCCGATACACCAAAAATCGTGATCTCATTTCGCGGAACAGATATACACGGCAGCAACAAAAAGACGCGTAAAGCCCGGACTCCACCGAAGCGGAGACGAGGCGAGCGGAGTGGAGATATGTTTTAAATAACTGATAGAATAGACTAGTTTCCTAAAAAAAAATTTTTTGTCCGTCATGTTTAATGTCAAAAAATATTGGACACGTATATTTTTATTTGTCAATCTAACAAATAATTACATAGTTATGGTGCGTTGAAGTTCGGCACGACGTCACAACGTGCGGCACTTTTATGCACGCATTGACGTCACGGGCCTCTTCTTATGAACTTTGGCGAGCTTTATCTCTTTAAATTTTCATTAGTTGGAAAAAGTGAAAAATACGTGTAGAGTATTTTTTGATAAGTTAACTGACGGACTAATTAAAACTCTTGCTTTTTGACCCAGGAAACATCCCTATTAGTTTTTACACCACTCGTCTCCATTCAGCTTAAGGCTCGGAGAAGAGACAGAGATTGTGTTTTGAATATCCAATCAGATTTTTGAATCAAGAGGAGATGTAGAAATAACGAAATCTGATTGTATTTATAACCAAAGCGGAGAGGAGAAGAGAGCGTTTTAATTAAATCTTTTGTATCAATCCGCTTTGGTGATAACCGGGCCTAAAGTGGATGATACTACTGAGCGGCGACGCATCATAACATTCAGCTAAAAAAGCGGCTCAAGGCTATCAGCAATGTCCACCTGAAAAAAATAGAAGGCGCAGCATACTTAGACGAGAAGATGAGCGGCGTGTAATGAGCGTCGCCGCCCCAATACATCTCTCTCTACTTCATCTAACCGTGCTGGTTTCTGCACAGCTTCTGATAGAGATAGACTAGCTGAAAAATATTTCTTCACGTCTCCGCTCCGCACATCTCCGCACACCTTTTTGGTGGAGTCCAGGCCTAATGATACGTTTCGTGACGCGTCTATTAGATATCTATGGCCGCTGTGCACGCACAAACATCATTATTTACCGGTGTCCGGCACAAATGACAGTTTAGTTACAGGGATACGCTTTTTGTGAGGTTACTTTTAATAACGCTGAAGGCTGAGATTGTGTGGAACTTGTAAGCTTAATTAGGTTTCGAAACTGATAAGTACGGGCAAAGTGTAGCAAAGTTGTAGGGCGGACAGACGACGTAATAGAGCTGTAACGGTTTACGTTTGTAACACATCTGAAGCATCGTGACGTTTGAAGTGACAAAAACGCCACTGATTTTAAATCAGCAGCAGCGGTGCCGAACATCACTAGGTTAAAAAACGTAATATTTATCAAGATTATTTTATGTGTAAATTATTTTATTGATAAAGTTATTTTATCATAAAATTAAAGATTCAAGTATTTTTACACACAACAGTTAGCCTATTATAGGTTAACTTTATAACTTCATGTGATACTACGACGAAATACCAGCTTAATAATTATTTTTATATTAAACAGAATGAATTTTTTTTTTAAATGGCAACCAAACCTCTCTGGGAGGTTAATTTCTGCCAATGTCGAGTGAAAAATAATTGACATAGTTATATCAATAGAACGTGTGGGTGTTTCAGTTCTATTGATTTTTCATGGATTCCGTGGAGTTAAGTATGAATGAAATTAAGGTAAGTGCCCCCTACTTCGGTATATTAAGGCTCTTACGACTTTAACAATTTATTTAAAAATAACCAAGCATGATATCAGTATGAAAGCTTTTGTATGCTAAACTTCGGTCTTTTGACAGTAACTTAATACATAAATTATAGTTATATTGTTTGAACTTTTTTTAATATTAATTGTTCTGCGGACCTCTTGTTTGGATCCTGTTTCGTGATAAAATTTTGCTCTGTTTCCAAGTTCGTGAACTCATGTCCCCTATTTCGGGATAAGGTTTTATGCATCGAGTTAGGATATTTTAATAATGATTATGGGTTTAATAAATTTAAAAACGATAATATAAATTTAGATTAAAAGAATTATGTGAAATTGACGATATTACTTACCTGAAAAAATATTCATGAGAAATAATGTGAGTTTGTTTAGCTAGGTACGCACCTTCGTATAAAATTTTGATTTGTTAATTGTAACAATATGTGAAAATATTTATATAACCATCAGAAATGTGGGGCGGCCTTAACCCCCCTCCCCCTCCCCTTCGTACCCATAAAATTTTGATTTTTAATTTCTAACGATATGTGAAAATATTTATACAAGTCATTAGAAATGTGGAGGGGGGGACTAACCCCCTTCCCCCTAATCCCACCCTTGGAACTGCTTCAAGTGAGGGTAGCTCCCCCCGCTGAAAATAACCCCATATACGCGAATGAGTCATAATAAAAATTAATTATTTAATTAATTACTTAGGTAGGTAAGTATTAAAAACTAAAAAATATGTCGATTTCTTTGATGTTATGTGTCATACAAGTACCTAACACTATACATTTATATATCACGAACTTGGGAAAAAGTAACAATAATACGGTTCCTTGTTTCGTGATACTGATTATTCCAAATTCCCCAAGTAAAATTCATGGATTATTGTCAAATTGTGTCAATTAACTATTATTTATCCCATATAACATACAAATAAACCAAGATAAATAAAACAAATCGAATTAAAACCAAAATTACGCTGGTAGTACTTATGCTAATTTATCTTAAAATTGGTCATATATGTGAACTTCAAACTCGTGTCATATAAATTCTAGTGAACAAAACATATACCGAATTTAGATCATGAGAAACTTAAATAAATGTATTATTTGTTTCATAACTTACATTTCAATTATCGTAAATAATTATTTAAAAACCAAGCATCAAAATTTTATCAATAATATCCTTGATTCGGTAGTATCACGAAACAGGGGACACCCGAAAAATAATATGTACGCTATTTCGTGAGTCAGTTAATCGCAATTTTAAAGGAGTTCTACGTTTTCATACAACTTTTTTCTAAGCCAAATCAATTGTCAAGGAACACATGAAACCACTATTACAAGTTTTATGCAAATGGACGTTCCTTCGCCTTTCTATAAGCTTAAGATGTTGGAGCGCTAACCTTACGGTGAGAGCAACATTTGCACGCCCCACGGCTGTTTTTGGCTCTCTGAGAGTTTGAAGCTTCATATTGCTCTCATTTTTGGCGCCACAATGTAGGTACTTGGTTTTTTAGATAGCTCAAATAATAGAGTTTTTGTAGTTATAAAGAATTTTTATAAATAACATTCCATTTGCTTATTATTTGAGCTAGAAAAAAAACTTACGAACTTACGTACTATCACGAACTAGTAGCCGTTTACCTTATATCAGTCAATAAAGTCCAATGAGTAATTATGTCATTATATTAAACTTTGTTTGTTGCTTCTTTAATAGACTTACTCAATAAGAACCAATTTCGTATGCAGTTCATTTTTAAATTCTCAAGACACAGCCGTCTCCTAATAACAGAATACAGGTTCGTCCTAGAACATAAGTGCATCAGTAATTATACTAATTACCGTTTTAAAGAACTCTCGTGATATATGGGTCGAAACAAAGACAGAAAAATTACTAAGAAGCCGTATTTTTTATTGGCAAAATGCAATTTGCAAGAAGTTCCAATAATTGAAAAGTTAATTTTATGATGAAAATTATGCACAACAACATAAACTGTTAGACTTATTATTTTTTGAGAATAAACATTAGCTCAAGAGCCAAGATAAAAAAAAGAGCCTGGATGCGGGCAGCGCAGGACCGTTCATTGTGGAAAACCTTGGGGGAGGCCTTTGTCCAGCAGTGGACGTCATTTGGCTGAAAAGAAGAAGAAGAAACATTAGCTCATTAGTATAGACAGTTATAATGGTACAAAATTAAGTTATAAAAATTAAGACAAAAAACAAATATTATTGCATCTATTTGATCTTACTCTACTTTGAAAAAAAACTATCACCTATGAAATTCTAGACTGCAAAAAAAGCGTCAATTTTCGTCATTAACCCTGTCTCAAAGAAAACCGCATATTTTCCCGAAAGAGCATTTCGTTCCAACTTTTTCGATTTTATAAAAAAAATGCCATCAAGTATGAGATTTATACAGAAATGACCGACAATTTTCCTCAAAATCACTGTCGCTTAAAGAAAACTAAATGTTTTCCCAAAAAAACATCTTTATCGTGCGATCTCTACATGCTCATGCGCTATAGAACGGTGGTTATTACGAAGTCATGTTTATTCTCACAATTTCTCTACTTTTTCGATATGATAAAAAAAGCCATCAAGTATGAAATTTTGGACAGAAAAAAAGCGATAATTTTCCATAAAACCACTGTCGCTTAAAGAAAACTAAATGTTTTCCCAAAAAATCATCTTTTATCGTGCGATCTCTCTTATGCGCTCCAGAACGGTGGTTATTACGAAGTCGTGCGTATTCTCACAATGCGTGCGCCCGCGGTGCGCTATTGTTGCGTTTTATCGGCCGAGCCGTGACATTTAGCGGCTGGCTGTCACACCGAACAGCTCATTTGAAAAGTATTTTGAAAAAAGTATGTTCTATTTTGAAATATTGGCCATAAAGAAAAAAGAAGAAAACAAAAGTTTGTAGTGTACGGATACTTTCAGGCTTACTTTCAGGCAATAAAGACTGAAAAAAATTGTAGTTAACAAGGCTCATAGATGTCTATCATTTTCATGCTTTCAAACACACAACCACAATATCCCTTCAAAACTTTCGTTTTCTAGAATATCTTAATGTAGAGCCGAAATTAAGAACAATAAGTAGTAGATGATTGTAAGGTTTCAGAAAAATGCATTTCACCATTTTAAAGAGCAACAAATCACGCCCATAAGTATCTACAGATATCAAAAAATCAAACGCCCTCTACATTGCCTTGTAATTAATGACCGCATCAACAATTCCCACAACGGAGCGACAAGAGACGTCCGCTCAGCTCCACCGCCGCGGGGCGAATGATTCGATTCGTCGTTTTTTCACGCGGGTAGTCGGAGAATGTGACCAAGTGTGCTATATGGCGGCTGCCACGAAGCCCGAGGGCTGAAGACATTCTTGCACCGCGTTTATATGCGAAGGAATAAATTGTGGCTCTTAATCTTAATGCCTTTGAAGTGGTCAATGCAATCTTGACTGTGATATCGCTTTTTACAACTTTTTATAGCCGCAATAAAGGAACTTCGTAAATTGAGAAGAGAAATATGTCATGTAAATACAAATATGATTTTTAAGGGTTTTAACTGGGTGCTTGGGGCTGTCTGCAAATTAGTTTTCATCTTGACAACAACAACGAGTCAATTTGTAAAATGTAATTATGTTGATCATACTAAATATTATAGCTATACTGTAGATAATAATGGGTTTAGTACAGCTACAGAATCATACTAGTCTATACCTAAATTAAATAAGCGCTGAATAATGATATCTATGATGGTGTTTGTTAATCACTGGACTTCATTGTGATACTTGATTTTCACGTTAACGTACTATTTACTTATTTATTTATTTATTTGTAATAGGTATACAAACAGTTTCTTTCGCCACTTCTTCTCAGCATCAGCCCATATGTAGTCCCGAAGTAGTGGTAGGGTAAGCTATATTTGAGCCGTGTATAAGCGCCCTGGAAAAGGCCTAAGCCTAATAAAAGCTTTGACTTTTAACTTTGTGAAGACATAAAGTAAACTTTTACAGAAACATGGTCTCCACTCCTGTGGGAAAAGTAAAAAGTTATAGGACAATAAGGTCGCAATTTCAAGGTATGGTTACGTTAAGTATGTAAATTCGTTCAAAGTATGTATGTATTACCGCGTCACTAATTACGTAATCGTGCGTCGGGCGGTAAAGAGTTTTCGTTCCCACGCGGCTACGTGCGCGCAAACTGCAGGATTTGCTCAGGTGGCGGATCTTGGACCGGTCCTTCGTCGCGCTGTTTTTGGGAGTTTATAGGGCCATTTTAGGGTTCGAGTCTGTTTTGGACATTACGATCGCGATCGCTGAAATTCGTTCCAGGTTTAATAACATGGCGTTTACTTCAAGGTATTTTAGACTTCCAGCATTGTTGTTCAATTCATACTTACTTGACTTGATTATAGGGCATCATTGTTGATTGTTTGATATCCATCGATGACGATGGTCATCCATTAGTCTACCATCCCCTTAAGTTTGGCACGCACTTTATGGGATACCCTGTAGAAACATTGCCCCATAACCATAACCCTGCGCTGGCATACTGCTGCATAGTGCGTGGTCTATTTTTCCCCTAGCTCCCATTGCAACCTTTATCAACATGGTTCATCTTTGATATCTCGGGTCATATAGCAAGGCAAGTAGTTGCTTCGCTTGAGCCAAATGACGTCCACTGCTGGACAAAGGCCACCCCCAAGGATTTCCATAACGACCGGTCCTGCGCTGGCCGCATCTAGGTCCTTCCGACCTTCGCCATACTGCGGCAGTGCGTGGTCTAATTTGTCCCCTAGTTCCCCCCCTGCGCAGTGCGTGGTTTAATTGTCCCCTGGCTCCCCCCCAGGCCAGGGGGGAGGAACTTTGTAAACAGCCGCCGGGCAATTTGCGTATCGAGCGATTGGCGCACTGCACGGGCCTTAATTGTCGTGTACGGATAGCAGAGAAATCTTTGTATTTTTCTTAAAGATAAATAACGTCATAAGGTAGCAGGAAGGCGCTGGATGCAGGCTGTTATCAATCAGACAATAAAAATCATTGGCGAAGGCCTATGCTCAGCTGTGGACGTCCTGAATGATGTCATGATGTCCTGATGAAAAGACGTTATACATGTACTATTTGACTTTGATTATTTCGAGTTGATTTGTTTACACTTACAAAACGATTTATATGATGGAAAGAAAACTAAATACTTTTCAGCGACGTTGCCGTAAGTAAGGAGCAAGGACCTAGTGGGCAGGTGTATAAACTGAAGGTAGGTTACTAACTTAAAGAAATCCTAGAAGGCGGCCTTTGCCCAGCTATGGACGTTATTTGGCTGAAAAAAACGCACGAAGGTTACGCACTCAAACATCCAACCACCATAATTGTTAACTATGTAAATTATATTAAAGGTAAATAACAAAAATGTAAATTTTTTGCTCCATTTATTCTGCTGTCCCTCCCAATTCATTAAACACCGTTGTTTGCAACGCACAGCCTCCGTGCCTTCCTCGAAGCACGTTATATCCTCGACACTCTTTGTTCGACTGTGACTGCACTCCTTTTCTCACGGTCGATATGATTCTAGCATAGCTTAGAATGTCCACGAATTTGTCTCTGGAAAGGTTATAGAAGATCTTTGATACGAATCTGGATGGGCTGTTTGGAGTCAGAGATTCTGAGTTCCCTAAGTAGTGTCCCATACTCACAAAGTTTGCATTATTTAGTTATTATTAGTTATTACTTAAGTATTTGCAATTTCCCAATAATGGTTATTATGACATTTCTGGCTTGATCCAGATATCTATTACGATTATTACGATTTTTTTACTTCGGAGAGCGCTATAGAACCAATTTTTATAAAACACTAGCTGACCCGGCGAACTTTGTTCCGCCTTAATGGCAATAAATAAGCAGCCTTTTTTTATTTCGAACGGGATAAAAAGTATCCTATGTCCTTCTCCTGGCTCTAAACTACCTCCCTGACAATTTTCAGCTAAATCGGTTCAGCCGTTCTTGAGTTATAAGTGGAGTAACTAACACGACTTTCTTTATATATATACTAGCTGACCCGGCGAACTTTGTTCCGCCTTAATGGAAATAAATAACGGGATAAAAAGTATCCTATGTCCTTCTCCTGGCTCTAAACTACCTCCCTGACAATTTTCAGCTAAATCAGTTCAGCCGTTCTTGAGTTATAAGTGGAGTAACTAACACGACTTTCTTTTATACAGTGTGAGTCACGTTAAAGTGTACATATGAAAATAGATTAAACTAGACCTATTTTTATCGACAAAAAAGAGGTCAAAAATTTTTTGAGATTTTTTTAAAAAAATTTCTAGAATTTTTTTTCTTCCAATTACTTATTGTAAAGAAAACGTAATAACTTTTAAACTAAGAGGTATATCCTGATAAAATAAAAACAGTAATAATGCTAAATAACAGGCGATACTAAAAAATACATAAAATACACAAAAAATGCCAACAAATAATAAAAAATGATACTTTTTGAAAAAAATCTGCTTTTAAATTCGTGTTTTTTTGGTTATTTGATAAATTTCTCCAAAAAATGCCCCTATAACAGGTGGTTTTTATTACTTTGTATTATTCTCTATCGTATTATCTTTGTAAAACCGAAAATCGTATGTCTCTATCCCTATCACAACGTTTGCAATGATCGTTTGAACTAAGCCTCTCCGGGCGCGCCATTTAACGCTTCGTTAACAACGAAACTGAAAATGGCTCTAGAATTGTAATTTTGATAAAAACAAGTTAAATTTCAAATAAAAACAAAAGATTTCGAAGAAAAATAAGCATTTTAGTTAAAATTAAAATTGTCTCTACCTGTAAAGGAGAATAATGTTGTGGCAGGCCTTTGTTCAAACGATCATAGCAAATGTTGTGATAGGGATAGAGACATGCGATTTTCAGTTTTACAAAGATAATACGATAGAGAATAATACAAAGTAATAAAAACCACCTATTATAGGGGCATTTTTTGGAGAAATTTATCAAATAACCAAAAAAACACGAATTTAAAAGCAGATTTTTTTCAAAAAGTATCATTTTTTATTATTTGTTGGCATTTTTGTGTATTTTATGTATTTTTTTAGTATCGCCTGTTATTTAGCATTATTACTGTTTTTATTTTATCAGGATATACCTCTTAGTTTAAAAGTTATTACGTTTTCTTTACAATAAGTAATTGGAAGAAAAAAAATTCTATAAAAAATTAAAAAAAAATCTCAAAAAATTTTTGACCTCTTTTTTGTCGATAAAAATAGGTCTAGTTTCATCTATTTTCATATGTACACTTTAACGTGACTCACACTGTATAATAGATAGATAATAAGGTTTTTATAGCGGTATCCTTCTTTTATAGCAGAAGTTGTGTTTTATCACACTTTTTTTCATAGAACAGTTCAAAAGATACGTCCTAATGACAGGTGTTAGGATTAAGTATGCCTAGGTACTACAAAGAGAGTCAAGTAATAGACTTAAAAGTTTTAACATCATACTATTATTATCATCATGTATCGTAAAGGCCTGACTCTACTTTTCTACAGCCACATTTTCCTCCTTTGACTGTACACCAATCTACAATGTGAAAAAGTTGTAAGTAGTACTTATTTCTTTTTGACATTATTCACTACTGTGGCGACTTTTACGGACTTAACACAAAAAATACGCGTGCTTACTACCGCAGTGGTTTACTATTGTCGGGCTCATGACGCGGAAAATATTTCGAAATCGCGTTAAATCCTCCATTGTCGACCCTTGTCCAACTTAGCGCCACTTACAAATTATCGACAACGATGTGAATGTGACTCTATCTCATTGTCTTACAGACCATTTTGATGTGGATATGTTGAAGTTACCAGTGGATTTGAATTTGGAACAGAATTTTGCTGCAACCATAACTTTGGTATCGGATTTCAAAAACTAGTTCCTCTGGAGATGGTGATAAGATAGACATTTCTGTAGCTGTTCTTTACGAATAATTTTATTTTTCTCAGTGGCCTGTATTTTGCTACACGGGAGGTCCAATCGTCAAAATCTTGTCATATCTGCATTTGTCCATAACAAAGATGGTTATTGTTCAGTGAACATTACAGAAATGTAATTGCATTACAATTGAGCATAATTGTCGATTGACATACTATATTTCGGCGTGGTCTTGCCTTTGTTGAAGCCATTGTTATTGTGTTTGCAACATACAAAGCATGAATGCTCGGATGCGTAATTGGTGTGGCTATTATTCTATTTTTAGGTGGATAGATTACTCGATCGAAGATAACGTGGTGTCTTTCGAAACAATGATCATAGCATAAAACATTTTAGAATGTTTATAGCATATGACTCTAGATCGACACTTTGTAGATAAGCCTTATTGATGTTAAATATAAAGTTTTTTGATGTTAAACATTCATTTGTTATTGATTCGATTAACAATGTCACGCTTTTTATGATAGAAAGGTAATTTGTTACGAAGGCAAGCAACGAATTCATGGTGCTTAATACGAACTCCCATTTGACCGTAAATTGTTGTCCGTAAGTACTTTTTGAGATTAAAAAGCGAGACAGTCGGCTACCAGCTCAGCAATAGCAATAAGTGCACGAATCCTACATCTCCGCGACTATTAAAACTAAACACCACATTATTTTCCAGGGCTTGGCGCAAATTGTTGGAGAATGCGATTGTGGGGCATATAGCGCCTTTTTAGACCAAAAAAGGTAGTTTACATAAATTTTCTCATTTTAAGGTTTACGGGACTATCGTGAAAACTGACGGCAGATATGAGAAGTTTTTGAACGCACGTTAGAGAATCTGCTGAAAGACTCTACCACTGAATTAAAAACTAGTTTATTGAAGGAAGAACATAGACCGCCTGGACAAATATTGGCAGAAAATAAAAGGCGATCGTGTGAATGCTTTCTAAAAACTATGGTTTCACTGTCAAATCAATAACCGAGTTTTTATTAGGATATTTCGAGTTCGAGGAGTGCAGCGCAGCGGCGAGAACAAGAGGTGGGCGTAGACCCGAAAATCATCAGTTCATGCTTAGAGTAGGCGCACACCGTTGCTTTTTAATTGGCAGATAGTTGTGCCCGATTTTAAATTGTATGAAGAATCGGCCAAATCGAATCGGCGTAGTGTGCACACTCCCATACATGCCCATACTTACTGATCAACTGCCCTATTAAACTATCGGCCGACGAAAACTCAACGGTGTGCGCCTACTCTAACCAACACATCAAAAGTTTTCCCGGCAGCTTTTCTTTTAGCCTTGCTTTAATTTTCTGAGGACTGTCATAATGCAAGACACTATCTCCGTTCTCCGTCCATCGGTTCTGGTCCTTCTTCCGAAGTTCTTGGACGCCAAACTTCTTGTTCGCTACATTTCTCTCAAGGTATACTAATTTGATTTTGTTTTCCGTCTCATCCTATGCCTTAACCACTGCGTCCATAGTGTCGGTATCGGCGGCGCGATCGGGCGTTGGCAAATGATGTTAATTTTCGAGTTTTACAGCGAAACAAAGCAATTGTTATCTGGGTGAGCATCGCTCACGAGCGCTCTGCCGGCCCTATCTAGTGTAGGAGCTCGGACCTGCCGTTAGGCCGGTGGTGCAGTGAGGGCAAGTTATAAGTAGGGGTATAAGTATAACTTTGAAGGTAGGTACTTGATAATATTGTAGATAGTACAGGGTTCATGTTGGAGCTATTTTTGCTTTAAACATGAAAGCCAAACGAAACAATAATTAATACTTTGATAAATAAGTTAGCATTAGCACACTTTACATAAAACGTGGTTGATGAAGGATTAGAGACTGCTATTCTTGTAGCTTGGGAAACGAATGTTGCTCGATTTCGTTCACGGTTCGTTTGCTACTCCCACGTTCCTTGTCCAGCCTGCACCTAACTATGAATCTGTGTCCACATTGAAGACATAACCATTTACTTTATAATGATTGCAGGAAGCCGCTGCACTGGTTGCACCCGCCCACCCAGTCCGGGTGAGGTTAGGTTAAGAGAAATCTAGCTAGGTTCAACAGCGGACGTGCCTGTGTCTAAGGTGATGATGAATCTACGCTCACGAATATAAGTACATAGCTGAAATCTTTTTTGACTTTGATATTAACCTGAGTTTTACTGGATCTGCCTGAAATAAAAAATAATTTGAAATTATAGTTTTAGGCTAGACTTCTTCAATTTCTAGTTTTAAACTACGTTTCTAATAGGTACAAGACATAAAATTACAGTAGGTAGATGTATCTCCCAGTGCGCCCCAGCCCCTTGTGAAGAAATCGCGGCGTTGCCGACACGCACGGCAGTCGCGGCCGAATTACGAGCGCGATAATATCGCAGCGACAAATCGCACGACCACCTCCGCCCGGCTATCTGTCTGCCGGAGATCGTTATGCAACATCGTAGTGGATAGGTTTCTACAGCGGAAAAAATGCTTCTTACAAACAAATTATGTACTTTGAAAAACACAAGACTAAGGCTGAGTTGCACCACCTAATTTTGACCATAACTTTAACGATATCCAGTGTTTTTTGTATGGAGTTTGACAGATTTTTGACGTTTGTCAAAGCTAAAGTAAGATGGTGCAACCCAGCCTAAGTGCCTAATAACAAAAAAGTCGTCTTCGATTATCGTGTGTAACAATGAGTTCGCGACCAGCCACTTGAGGAGAAACCGCTACAGGCGTCGGACATCGCTCAATCGACAGATGGTTTAACGTGCCCTGACTAGCAAGGAATCTTTCTTGATTTCGTTTTCTGACAATCTGGTTGCTTCAAGCCTGTAAAATCTTCCTGATCAAACTGGGAACAAATAAGTACACAATGTGATTTACAACTTTGTCGTGTGAGTGTCACCCTCCTGAGACACCTGAAAGTAGAGCAACGGCAGAGCCTCCGAATCAAAAGAATCTCATTGTTTTAGTACGGGATCACAGGTTAAAAAAAGAAAACATGCTCATTGTAGCCCGTGTTACTTATTCGAAAAATGTCGTTATCATACATTAATTTGTCCAGATTTCTTGCCCTTAACAATCCTAGATTAAGAAGAATTTGCTTTGTGCGTAATCAGGTAAAGAGCTGCGGCTATTAATTGTCTGTTAAAGATCTTCACAGAGCTCGGGGTTCTACTCTGAAAAACAACTTCGACATGGCTTTTCCGCCACGACACGTAAATAAATCCACTTTTTTGGATTAAAATGCTGGTTGGAACCTGGATGCAAACGGCACGATTTAATACATTTTTCACTTACAAAAATCGACCGCCTCCAGTTTTCAGCATCATCAGGTTAATGTCACTGTAAATCATGATCAAGACTAGATTTATTAGCACATAGCACTATTGCTTTTGTCCGCGACTTCTCCTGCGTAGATTTTTTAAAGCCTTTGTCAGTCAGGAATAATATAGATAGCTTTCTACTGGTGAAATAATGTAGTTCAAAATTTCGTCCGTACAAATTTACTCACGGTTTTCGTAGTAGACCCCTGCAAAGGACAGATCGGCAAGACCCCTGGTCACGGTATTGCGTGTCCCAGACTAGTGCTCTTGTATCGGCCATCTTAACACCTGTTCGGGCCATGGGAACCATGACTTAAGTGGGCACAATCACGGGAGAGATGCTGGGAATCTTGGGCAGATCGAAAATCCTGGGACTTTACCTAATTGCTAGTGTAAGATTATATGAAATATATTAAATGCAAGTGGTATTTTTAGGGTAAAAAATATTACAAATCCAAATCTTTTTTATGGGACTGCAGTATTTAAAACGAGTCCCAATAAAAAAATATGTAGAAAAACGAACACTATCTCATTTAATAAGTTACAAAACAACACATAACAAGCACAAATTAAGACAAAAGAAGATATTTCTGGACTGCTAGCAACTTTATGCGCAAAGACGTATGCGCGTAGGGCTAAAATCTAAATTTATTTTTAATTCTGAATCCTAGGCACTTATTATAGTTATAGGGATTTTTATAACTAAGTAAAAAGTTTGTGTTAACTAAAATTACATACCTTACTTACTCATAGCGGCTTTTACTTCACCCATGATTCTGTAGGTCAGTCCAATCCAAGGCAATTCGAATTCTAAGCAAATAATCTGTCACTACACCTAGTTATCCCTGACTGACGGACCTCCGCTGAACTCCCTTTATTTCGCCACGAATTCGTTTAACCTGCGCATGGCCGCACTCTGATTTAGTTTCACTTCATAATTTCATTAAACAACAGATGCTGTACGCTGCTTCCTACGCGGTGACGGTTTGACAGCGATCCTTTAAACTCTTACCAACTTATATCACCCAACAAACACGCTATTGCCTACCTTATTTATCCACAAATAAAGGTTAACAAAACTGCAAAGATAAATGGGTTTTAACGGAGATGGGAGGTTAAAAGTTAACCACCATCTTCCAGAGATCAGTTCGAGATGCGGACTGGGTTTAGATAAACGTTGGTTATGTATTTTAAAAGGTTTTATCGTTCCGAACACACAATTGAGGTCGTTAGTTCAATCTGGATAGGTTTGTTTAGCACCTAGCTATCCAGGAAGTCCAGGAACTCATCGGCTCTAGTCATGCATGGAATGTAGATAAAATTAACTACACCACACAAAATGTGACAAAAAAGACAAATAATAATCAAGATAAAAAATAAAAACGGCACAATTTAGGCGGTCTTATCGTTAGGAAGTTATCGCCTCAACAGTTTTTTTACTGAGTACCTACCTACTTACTGATTTGCAAATATGGTTACTTATTTCAAAACATTTTGACTTCTGAAGTAAATAATATTATGTCATCCAAGGCCTAATTGCAATCTTGAATCCCATCTAAATCCCTTCAGCTTTTTAACACGTGATAAAATAAGTTTACAAACAAATTATGACAAAGACACTGAATTCCAAGTAAGTTGTCCGAATTAAGTAGGTATTCGACAGCAATTTATAGTCGACATTATCAAGATCAAACAACGGCTAATTCCAGCATTAGAATAAACGATTGTTAAATGTCAATGCTGATTATCTAACAAATAACTATCCTTTAATACCAGAACACTTATAAAACCAATGGAAACCCAACTCTAGCTCTATCCGGATTCGGTTCAAAATTAAATGGCTAAAAACTCGAGCCTACAAAATTCGGTGTAATTTTCACATCAATCGAGACGTTAGCTTCCTGGCCGACACCCAAATTGCTCGACATTGTATCGAGCGAGGTCGACATATGGACAAACAGCTAATTGCACATAATTGCTATGTTATATGTTATAGCTAACACGCTTGAGAAGCGTAGGACAAGGCCCGACCCGCCTTGATCGTAACATTGAAAACTAATGTTTACCTTTGAAGTGACCCAATGTTAAAGGGTTAAAGATATTAAAGTCAGAGGTCATCAACAGTTACATCAATTACAATAGTCGACTAGCACTGAACAGTATCTACCCACACGCAAGCCCCACTAGGTGACGATTATGAAAATCCTTGGGGGAGCCCTTTGTTCAGAAGTAGACATTCTTTTGCATTAAGTAAAAAAAAAATTAACACCGATTTAGAAAAAACTAACGATATAAAGAGTTAAAATTCCATACCGGAGGTCCTTGGTTCACTTGGTCAACCGATTCAAAAATCTTCTGGATTGAATCAACCTAATTTTCCCAACAGAAAAGCTTGGCTTACGGTTGAAGAGTTCGACATAGTTGACCTAAAGGTCCTTAGTTCGATTCCCACGTGTGAAAAACAAATCAAAAGAAAACGCCTAGGTCTCTGGTGGGTTCCAGTTTTCAGATATAGGCACGCTACGTCATTCTCATAACGCCTGACGCCAAAGAATGATTACGTAGGTGCCTACTTACCTGCTCACGATTATCAATATCAACCACTATCAAGCAACTTTCACGCCCTTATTCACAAACATTACTATGAGGTCTCACAGTGCGCGTGGACGCACAGGCGTGACACGAACGAATCACAGAGTTCTATTCAACCCTGTGCGTTCGATTTACTGCTTCACCAGGGTGTCCACTGCAAATGTTCGAAAAAATTCCCTGACTTTTCCCTGACTTTCCCTGACAATTTTTTCAAAATTCCCTGACCAACTATGTATACAACGTATCCCAAAATTCAAGGATAAGCCGACACCACAGGATGGACATAGTCATGACTACTTTAGGAAAAATAAGGAAAAAAATCTATCTAAATTATTTTTTACTTACAGAATAAATTATGCAATTCAACGAAAATTGACACCCCTTATGATATTTTACATTACCAAGACCACAATTTTTCAATTATTCCTGGTTTTCTGTTTATATCGGCAACTTAAGTAGTGCTGCTGTTCACCCCAACTCTTAAAACCCCCAGAATCCTTGCAGTTTTTACACAAAAGTTAATCAAAATATTTTATTTCCTTAAAATTTTGAACGATTTTTACTTTCACTGCACTTTGACTCATCGTTTTGTAAAAAAAAAGTATGAACACTACTGCGGCAAGTTTTTTTAAAAAGTTGACGCATNGCAACCGCTTATAGTTTGCGACTCTATGCATATATCACCTTCAGAAATGTTAGTTGGAACTTGTACAAACTGAGATGATTGCGCGGGAATCACGGTTTCAAATAGGTTAATGCTGCCTGATTTGTACATAAGGATTGGATTTTGTGCGTATTGGGTCTTTAACACGCGAGAGCTTAAGTCAATTTTAGATTGCCACTGTTCTAGGAGATCTAGACCAATCAGACCATCGAAATATTCGTGGAATCTATACACAAAAAGTTTTATAGGCCTTTGGTCGTTGAATTCGGGAAAACATGGAATAGTTACAGAATAATTATTTCTGGTTGTAGCATGAATGTTCGTGACGATAAAGGGGTCATATTTCAGGTCATACGATGAAAAAAAATTTTCCACCGCTTCTGGGCTAATAAACGATTGGTTAGCACCAGTGTCAATCAGAAGTTTCAAAGGGGGGTCATGGATTTGAATAAATGGTAGTTGCCTTTGATTTTGAAGGTGCAACTCTATGTTGGGGATATCTGATCTGGGGTCAAGCAAAAATTTTCTTGATCATTCTGGTCAGCTGTCTCGGTCATTTCCTCAGTCAAGTAATTATTTTCAGGTAGTGAAGGCTCTTGGCCGTAGTCAAAGTCGTTGTAGTACATGGTTTCGGGGTCATAAAATTCATTTAAGTTAATTTGAGGACGTGAATTTTGTTGAGTGGGTGGTAATATGCGAGCAACTGGGTGACTAACGCCACTCATAGGCTTTGGGAAATTTTGAAAATTATTATATGCCTGATTTCCTCGTGGTGGGATTTTGAAACCTGTAGACATATTGGAACGTGGTAAAGCTCTCATAATTTGTTGAGTCCTTGAAGGTCCTTGCTGGTGTAAAAGGTTTTGAGGAGGCAAAGTAGGCCTAAAACTGTTATTGGGAAAACCTTGGTTAGGTAAAAAATTTCCGGGAAAATTGCCTTGTTGCATCAATGGGTTAAATGGTCTAAATGGACGCGTTGGTATTGCAAAATTAAACTGTCTTGGCGCCATGGGTGAATCATGCAAATTAAAAGGCGAGTAATTACATGCATTATTCGTCACTGATTNGAGCGGGCTTCCGACTTTATTTTGCAGATATAATACGTTTAATTCCTCCTGGGCGAATTCCAATGCCTTTTGTAAAGAATCGGGACGCATGCAACGCACGCGGGAGCCCAATGGCTCGGCTAGGCCTCTAGTGAAGGTCTGGAGAGCTAATTTTTTGTAAAGGTCGCGCTTAGCCTCAACTGTGGTTTTTATTGGTTCGTGTAACTCTACATAAGTCATTATTACACTTAATAAATTTTGGACTCGTTCGTAAAATATCTGTGGGCTGTCGGAACCTTGCGTTAACATAGACATATCAGTGTATAGAGCGGACTCGTCTCTGTGATCCGAAAAGCTGTTAATAAGAGCATTTCTAATACCGTTCCAGTCCTGGGGAATGCCATTTGTATTTAATGTTTTAGCGGCCTGTCCGGTTATTTTATTTAAAATGCCATTAATTAAGGCGGAATTATTTAATTCGTTGCCCGGGGCTGGATCGATATATGTCAAAATGAGCTGGTCACAAATATTCAAAAATCTGATTAAAACATTTGAATTTCCATCAAACTCAGGTACTAGTCTTAGAGCTTTCCAAATTCTTTCTGTTTTATCATAGGCAACAGGCATTTGCTCGGTCGCCATTTCTTCTGCTATAGTCTCAAAATCACGATAAAATCTAAATTCTCTAGAATTAGGTCGGATACCTCGCCGTTGATTCGGCCCGATATCCCTATCACTCCTCGGATGAAAAATCTTGAAAACTAATTAAAACTACTTAATAAAAAAAATACTAGAAATTACTATGTGAAAAAAATATTACGTCCTACGGGAGACAGGAAAGGGACCGCTGGCAACCAATAGGAATGCGTAACTTATAAAAAAAATAACTCACAGGAGCAGGATGCTTAGCTTGGCCATCGATTTTTGGATTAGCGCCGGTTTTCGAAGTCGATTCTTCTTCTCCGTCCGACGACTGCTTCACGTAGATTCGTAGGAATAGTCGACACGCCGGCGAAACGACTATCAGGCGGTTCGAAGTGTGAAATCGCGCACTGACTCGACTATCCTACCGACTGCGCCANTTTAATCTGTAAGACGGGCACATAAGAAATACAAACAAATTTTATGTAGTCACATGGTTGGGCCCACATATGGGGACATTTTGATAAAATTGGCATCACAACATCGCCTTAAATGATCGCTAGCCCTATCCCAAACAGACTGTATAGTACGACGACTCAAAATATTTAAAAGCACGGCGTCATTATTCGAAGAATATGTCGCGGAAGATTTCGACTTTCGAAAGAATCTGTTTTGGATGTGTTGGAATCCATTGAAGACAATCTTGCTCAAACTCACAGACACAGTCACACAAAAAACAAATGTTTTGACATTTATTCAACCAGCAAAATGAAATGCAACCCGATTTCTGATGAATTCTACAAAATACGTGGTATTTAAATCAGTCGCCTTACATGTCACAAAAACATTATACGACTGAAGAGAATAGTGCTGGTTTTCGAAGCAATTCTATTACATACAATGACATTTTGTTTTGGTCGGTTTAGAAAGTGAGTGAATGATTTGAGACTCCATTCACTTAATGTATGATTTCGTAATGGTCTGTTAAAATAATACCATGGGACACAAAAATTTAACAGTGCTGTTAGCACTCCTGTTAACTTTAATGACTGGTTAAGTAATGTCTCATTTAGAGAATAACTAACAGAGTAATGGTAAAACTGGGCCTAAAAGTAAGAACAACGTAACCCCTGTTAGCTTCAAGCCTACGGATAAGAAATCTCAAGAAAATAACAACAAAAAAATCACAAATAAAAAATCTAAGGAGTGTGAATCCCTTCAATTCAATGCAACTACTTCGGCTACTCCAATTGACACACCGCTACATGATGATACTGAAAATATTACTTATCGAAAAAAGAATAAAACAGTAGTCAATATTCCAACTAACAATTCCTTTGACTCTTTACAAACTGATCTGGATGAATATGAAGAGCAAGATCTATATCTCATGTAGCACTCCTCAGCAACTAAATAGAAGCTGCCCGAATATTATAGTAAAGAGTCATCTAGACTATGAAGCTTTACAAGCAAAGTTTGATATTTTACAACTAAAATATGAATCAGCTGAATATCAAATTGAGCTTCTCTTGGCAGAAAACTTGTCATTAAAAAAGGAAATAGAAGAATACAAATCAAAAATGTGCAATTTGACTTCTATATACAAAAATATAGAACAACCTTCTGCAGCAAAAAGTAGATCTGACTCTGTCAAAAAATCCTTTAGAAAAAAGTCTAAAAACCAAATGAATAACTCCCTGAATACTGAACATTTTCATAAATCGTCAGAAGAGAAAGTTACTAATGCCGTAAAAAAAAGATAATTGCAAAAGAAATGTACTAAAACCGAGACTCAGTATCTTGAGCTCTGACTTATACAACAATATACTAAAAACAGCTAATAATACTTTCGATTCATACGACTTTTGTCATTATAAAACACCCCACAGAAGTATACTTGATTTGCTACAAACCATACATGAAAAAACAAGGGACTTCACAAAGGACGACTACTGCATTGTTATGGTTGGTGAAAAAGACTTTGAGATATCGCAGAACTATAAAGAATTGGTAAAAAATGTAAGGAACAGACTAATTGCTCTAAATAATACCAACGTCATAATATGTCTACCGACATTCAAGTGTGGAAGATTAACTCAACTATTTAACAGAAGAATTGAAATATTTAATCGTCTCCTATACCTGGATATTCAACAACATGAATATGCATATTTACTGGACTCAAACTTACATCTCACTTATGACTACAAGATGTTTAGTGGACCACAGGGTATTATTAATATTAAGGGGATAAAAAATATTATGACTAATCTTAAATATTTAATTGATGACATAGTTATGTATAATAATAATTGTAATGATGATGAAATTAATAGTGAAAACTATGACTTAAATATTTTTTTTCGAATCTGTAAACAATATTTTTTTTATAATAATGCACCAAAATATAGCAAGTGCTTTATCTAAGATGGACATTATTGAATTGACACTGGCTGATCTTAAACTTTCAAATAATACTCCCGATGTTTTATGTCTTAGCGAAACATTTTTAAAAGCTGGGCATGAAAACTTTCAGACTTTCAAATTATGAACTAGTTTCCTTTTATAGCAGGCCAAATAGAAGGGGGGGAGTTTGTATACTCGTTAAAAAAGGTTTAATTTACAAAAAAACGTTAATATTGCGAAACATGCCAAATCAAAGGTTTTTGAATGTTGTACTGTAGAAATTCCTCACAATAATTTGATAATTGTTTGTCTTTATAGAACTCCGGCATCTGACGTAAACGTTTTTTTGAATAATCTAGACTCGTTGTTACATGATTTAAATCGTAATAGAAAAAAGAAAATTGTTGTTTTGGGTGATTTCAACATTAATACATTAAAAGCTGACAAAGTAACTAAATCTCTGCAGGATCTTACAAAAAATTACAACCTCACTATACACATAAACGAACCTACACGAAGATCCTCTTGTATAGATCATATTCTAAGCAATATTGATGACACTTCAGCATATGTATTACATTTAGGATTATCGGATCATGAAACTGCACAGCTGCTTCATTTTCCAGTAGAAAGTAAAAAGCATAATCCAAAAGTTACTTTATTTATTTTATTTTATTTACACTTTTGCACATACAACTGTACAGTGGCGGACTTAATGCCAGGTGGCATTATCTGCCAGTCAACCACAGGTCGAGCAGAGAGACTAAGGCGGTGTAATAAATATGACGTTTAATTAATATACTTACATAGCATTAGATAAAATAAATAACATACGAATACATATTAATATAATAGACATACACCTAGATACATAAACATAATAATAATATTGGCGTACACATAACACCTGTCAGAGATAAGAGAAAAAAAAAAGAAAAAAAAAAGGTTTTAGTCTTTGAAATGGTAGCGCATTTTCTTACATAACTTTTCAATTCCTATTATTGGAGGTCCGAAAATATTTCTCATACAATTTGATACCATAATGATCATTCCTCATAAAAAATTTAAAACCTACTTATTTAAAAACATAATCATTGATATTCATAATATCACTAATCATACACTTAGTTTTTACTAATATTTGTTTTCATATATTTTTCTATACTAATGATCGAAACTCATAATCATTCGAATAAATAACTATAATATTCATAAATGTGATGTATCCTAATATTTGTTTTCATAAATTTATTACTCATAAGTGTATTTATCCATATTATTGAAAATCATGATGTCTATATTCGTATTAAATCGTATTTAACATTAAATTAATTTGAAATGGTCCAAAACAGGCAATATTTTGTGCCACAAAACTAACGTGACAGAAACGAATCGCTGCAAAACCGACTCCACGTAGTCTTGTCTGCCCTACCCCTAGAGTGTAATTTAAAAGCCGGAGGCGCGGAGGGAGGGCAGCCCTCGCCCGCTGTAACGAGCCGTACTGCTGAGACTGAGAAGGAGTTAGACATGAAGCCGGTGGTGTGGCGAGGGGTGACAAGCTGAAGAGTCTGATTAGAGCGAAGATTTCTATTGTGAGTAGAATGAAGGTACTGGAACATCTCTTTTAGATAAGGTGGAGAGTCAGGATTGAAGAGAATCGAGTGAAGCATACAGAGAGAACGAATGTTTCTACGCTGTCTAATGGGAAGCCATCCAAGCTGTGAGCGAAAAGACGAGATATGGTCAAACTTACGGAGGCCGAAAATAAATCTGATGCAGTTGTTCAGGAGGCGGTCCAACTTGTTCAGAAGTTCCTGTGAGATGTCCGTACAACATATATCACCATAATCAAGAATAGGCAGGATCAGGGACCGCACAAGCAAGGTCTTTGTGCTGGAGGGTAGAAAGTTTTTGAAGCGGTACAGTGCCCGCAGTGTGCCAATCACCTTTCTGCTGGTTTCCTTGACATGCTGAGACCAACTCAGAGTGCTATCAATGACGAGTCCAAGATTTTTCACATACGGAGAATAGTTGACAACAACTCCGTCAAAGACAACACTGGGAGCCGATCCCAGATCCAATTTAGCCAGTTGCCTAGAGCCCCCCAGCACTATCGCCTGACACTTGCCGGGATTGACCCTTACTCCGAACCTACCAGACCAATCAGCAATACTGCGAAGGTCTGAATTTAGCTGCGAGACTGCATCAGAAATATTAGAGGGTTCAGCTTGTACGTAAAGTTGGAGGTCGTCAGCGTAGAGATGAAAGGATGAAGAAAGGTGAGAAGTAAGGATGTTAATGAAGACAGAAAAAAGGATGGGTGAGAGTATACCTCCTTGAGGCACGCCGGTTGCAAGATCTCTCCATTCCGAGCATGTTCGACCGACTCGCACCGCCTGTCTCCGACCGCAGAGATAAGATGAGAACCATTCCGCAGCCGATGGATGTTACTTATATACTAAAAAGAGATTACAATTCAGATAATTTAAAAATATTTAAGACTTGCCTAAAGAAGCTATCATTTAGTGAAGTATTACTGGAAAACGATTTCAATAAGGCATTTGATGCTTTTCACGACATGATACTTCTTTTTTACAAGCTTTGCTTTCCTAAAATTAAAGTAAAAATTCAAAATAATAAAAATAGAAACAAATGGATAACATCAGGACTAAGACTTAGTTGTAAAACTAAGCGAACGCTTAGAATTAATTTACGAACCGATGTGTATAGCTGAAAAATTTAATATGCATTTCATTGACACATCGAATTTACAAACAAATAAATCAAATGTTTATCAGGAAACTAGTTTTAGTGTCTTGGGTGGTTCTATGTATCTAAGACCTGTGACTAATGATGAACTAAGGAGACAAATACTCACTTTGAATAATACAAAATCTGAAGGACCTGATGAAATTTGTACAGAGGTAATAAAAACATGTATCGACGAACTAACTCCTATCTTGACTTACCTGGTAAACTTATCTTTTGAAAGAGGTGAATATCCTCAACGACTAAAATACTCTATTGTAAAGCCAATACATAAAAAAGGTTCCAGGAATGACATAGCCAATTACAGACCTATAACTCTGATACCAATTTTTTCCAAGATCTTTGAAAAGTGTATGTTTGACAGATTGATGAGTTATTGTACAGATCTCAACCTAATCAATAAAAACCAATACCACAGATATAGATATACCTAGATAACGCGAATGCACCTACTTCGCGTGTCCCGATCCCGATAAATCATCGGAATGAGCTGCCGCTGCTTACAGTCCACGCGCGTCTGTTGTTGCATGCGGACGGCCGCGAAAAGTAGAAAAATGCCTCAATGTGTGATAATTAATTGCAATAAGCCAAAAATTTCGAGCTCCCAAAGGCAAGGACATATTTCCTATCACGGGTAAGTTATTTTAATATTATATTAAGTGTTAATTCATTTTAAAACATTTTTTTAAGTATTCCAAGCTGTGGTTTCAAGACTGTACCTAAAAATCTATAACTTACCATTCAAAAAATTTTTTACGATACATTGCCGGGTTTGTTTTGAGCGTTTGATCTGACGTTATGTGTTAAGAGGCGATGTATAACGGACAAGCGCCACTGTCGCGCATCGCTTCGACTTCGTTGTACACGCAACTTCTCATTCGTCTGTCAAATTTTGCTACTAGTGTTGTTCGTTCTACTACTTTAATCAATTAGTTTAGAAATAATCGAATGAGATCACTTATCGTTTCCACCCTGTATTAATAGCACTCACAGTGAACTGCTCACTAGTCTGCACTCAATAATCAAATCAATAAATCATTATAAAAAAAAATATAAATAAACACAAGTTATAAGTTGCACTTTCACATCGACAATAGAAAATATAATCATTTTACTGAAACAAAAAAGTACAACTATTAAAACATAATCTAGTTATGACAAAAAAAACATAACATAGATCACTCTAATCCTAAAAAAAAACTATATGAAAGTAATCTAATGATGAACAAAATTATGTCATAATTTAGATCAATCCACTTCATTAGATAAAAAACTAAAAAGGAGTAATATAATTATGACTAAAAACAAAGTCATAATGTAGATCACTCCAAACCTGAAAAAAAAATGCTTCGATAGTCAAGATCAAAGGTCTTTCTAGAGCATAAATTAATTAAATCCCTCATTTTACAACCACTGGGAAATTTCGGGAGACAAACAGTGTTTTGGTAGACAAAATCTCAATATTTCCCTGACTTTCCAGGTGACCCCTCTATTTCACTGACTTTCCCTGACTGCTATGAGCTTCCCTGACTTTTCCCTGACTTTCCCTGACTTTCCAGAATGTGGACACCCTGTTCACATACGCAAGCATCGTTTGTGAATACGGGCGTAAGAACCCACCAGTGTGCGCATTTGTTTTACAGCGTTACGAATGTTTCTATCGGTGGCGTATCTTTAAATTACACACGTACTGTTGATTAAATTTAATAAGCAATGCACTTGTTGCTATTCCTAAACACACCCTTACATACATTTTAATGACTTTCCCAGCAAAAAAACAAACGCGTCTCAATAATCCCATTACAATAATTAAAGAGTTCACTCCGTCTTAAATTAGCAGTGCAAACCGGTCGAGTGCGTTATGTTTGAAATACTGAAGTAGAAGAATTTGAGTCTTATGTCCTTAAAAATAAGGGACAGTTATTAAGGTGCGCGTGCACTTGTTTAATACGTGCGAAACGCAGCCGGCGGGCAAGTCACGACGCGGGATTTTGCGACAGATGATGCACATTATTGCTTTTTTTATACAGGTTGATAAAATCCTTCGGCCAGCGCTCGCACGCACCAAGGAATATGCTATGTATCAGGAATCACAATCATTTCAGCGAGCGAAATTACTTTACAAATCGGCATTGCATTTATTTTAGAAGATTATGTATAAATGGCATTAGGAGTCCTTATAATGGGATAATCCTTGAAAACACTACTGTTTCTTCTATTAATATCAGCTTTCAAACAAGCAGCATACTTTGGTCTCTAATGACACCAAGGTACAACTATATTTTTTCATTTACTCACGTATAGGTCGCGCAACAAAAGTTGAGGCAAATAATACTATTATTTGCTCAATATTTATCACACAGATTTATAATTTGAAAGAGGTGAATATCCTCAACGACTAAAATACTCTATTGTAAAGCCAATACATAAAAAAGGTTCCAGGAATGACATAGCCAATTACAGACCTATAACTCTGATACCAATTTTTTCCAAGATCTTTGAAAAGTGTATGTTTGACAGATTGATGAGTTATTGTACAGATCTCAACCTAATCAATAAAAACCAATACGGATTCCAAAAACAAAAATCAACTACACTAGCCATGTTCGCATTATTTCAAGAAGTTGTAACTAGGGTGGACTTAAAAATGCTTACAACAGTTTTGTTTTTGGATATGTCAAAGGCATTTGATTCGGTTAATCATAGCATCCTGCTTCGGAAATTAGAGGGTATAGGTGTTAGAGGACTACCTCTCCAATGGTTTGAGTCATACCTTAAAAATAGATATCAGTCTGTTATTATAACAAAAACCGATAAAGACAATTTAATGAGATCATATAACTCAAGATATATAGTAAACAGATTCGGAGTGCCACAAGGAAGTGTACTTGGGCCTCTTTTATTTATTATTTATATAAATGACATAATAAACGTTACACGACATAGGTCTATATTATTCGCAGATGATATTTCTATTATTGTGACAAATGACTCCAAAGATGGTTTGACGAAGCACGAAACTGAAATTAATAATACACTAGCTAACATTATTGAATGGCTTGACAATAATAATCTTAAAATTAATTTAACCAAGACCAATTTTATTCAATTTAATAATTTAAGACAATGTAATTTAAATATTTCATATAAAGACACATGCATAAATCAAGCTAACACAGTTAAATTCCTGGGGATAAATGTAGATGAGAGTATGAATTGGAAATTACAAGTTGAATCAGTATGTGACAGGGTTCATCGATTCGTGTACGTTCTAAAAAGACTACGCCACATAACAGATCGTAGTACGATACTTACCGCCTATCATGCATATGTCACTTCTATATTGCGCTACGGGTTGATTCTATGGGGAAATAGTGTAGATATACATAGGGCATTTGTTGCACAAAAGAAATGTGTTCGTGCAATATTTGGTATACCACCCTACCAAACATGCAAACCGCTCTTCAAAGAACTCAAGCTATTAACATTGCCAGGCCTTTACATATTCGAAATTTGCAAATTTGTAAAAAATAATATTGGTCTTTTTTATAAAGCTCGTGATGTCTATCATGGAAACAAGAAAAATCCCGATCGACTTGTGTTGCATTTTTCTCCTAGGACTGCACTTTACATGAAAAGTTGTTTAAATATGTGCATAAAAATTTACAATAAAATACCAGAAAATATAAAAACATTAGGACCAATATTATTTAAAAATAAATTGTACGAATGGCTTTTAGATAATAATTTTTACGATGTTAAGGAACTAATGAAATGATTCGATTTACCTTAATAATCTATATATATAGAAATGAAGCCCGTTTCGCGTTGTCACGGCATCACGTGTGAACGGCTGAACCGATTTCGATGATTCTTTTTTTTGAATGTTTGTGGAAGTCCAAGGATGGTTCTTGCGGAAAAAAATATTGGGAAAATCTCTGCGCTGGGGCGGTGCGAGGTTCGCCGGGTCAGCTAGTATTACTATAAAATAATAATAAATTTAAAATATGACTGTAATAAAATAATGATAGCAATGTTTAATATGACCATAATAATTGACTACTTTAATAAATGTGTTATGACATTATAATATGACTATGATAAAATTGAGTTATTAAATTTCATAACGTTATAATAATATTATATAATTACCCTACTTATTATTTTTACATGCCATACCATGGCGAGACATGTGGATCTATTTTATTTTTTACCAGCAAATGTACCGTGTCTGTATGTAAATAAATGATTTTGATTTTGATTTTTTGATTTTGATTTTGATTAATATTTGAATTCATAACACGTAAATCGATCAGAATACGCAAGACGTCAGCTCGAGAAGCGTATACAGATGCAATTTTTTCTTGTGTTGAACGTTTCAAGTCTCAACTCTTGCTGCGCGACCTATAAATAACAAAACTTAATTTCTACAAGTAAATAAATAAACGTTTATACTTTCAACATCTTTTATTTCATCTTACAACTCTTTTTGTGTCTCAATATCTCCACAGGCGTCATATACAGCGTGTTGTTACAACTCTCGCACTTATACTCTTTGGCGTTAGGTCGGTTATCCTTCGGCGCTGTGGTGGGTTCTGGTTCCTTCTGTTCTGTTCTAGATGAGCACATGAAGTGTTTGTGTTGAAGACGCTCTATTGGAGAAAGACATAAGGCTATACTGCAGTCTGGGCACGACCAAGGTAGCGAGTAGGTTTCTTCATAAGTATTATAACTCCAGTCTGTGTCAACCACACTGTAATAAAAATCGAATTAAAATCAAAGTTAAAAAAATTAATGATTGGATAGTTAAAACTCAATATTTATGAAAATCAGTAATATTCAAGTTATTTTAAATAACTAACTAGTAACTAACTAACATAGACGTATCTAAGTTTCTTTGTTTATTTTCTTTGTTATCTATGAGTGATACAGTAAAAAAGATTTACGCCCGTCTTCACAAACGATGTTTGGTTAAGTGAAGCAGCAAATGGCACGCACAGCGTTGAATAAAGCTCTGAGATTGGTTCATGTGTCACCCTGTGCGTCCACGCTTACTGTGAGACCTCATAGTAATGTTTGTAAATACGGGCGTAACATTTTTGGAATAAAAAGTAGTGCTTGACATTTTGTGCTGACAAAACGATCAAAATAAATAAAAACGCCATTATGTAATTGATCGTAAATGGACGATTCTAAACAATGCATAGGTTGATATGCTAGTGACTGTACTTATTTGTAATAAGTAATTTAAAAAAATACAAACCAATTATAGATAATACTGTCCGTCACATAGACCCCTCCCTTCTTCTCATGGGGATGGCATTCGTAACCTTCTTCAAACGGGTTAGGGTCGACAATCGGGTGCGCTTGTTCCGGACCACAGTATAGTACTTTCAGATCGCCGGGTAGTAGACGTTTTATAGTGTAGTACACTTCAGTAGACATGTAAGAACTGATGTCACAGGATAGTTGGTGTTGAATTTCTTCGTAGGGTATTTTGGTGTTCTGTTTTTGAAGCTCATTCTCTACGCTTTTGTTCGGGTTTGCGTCTGAAACAATGAGATGTATTAATTTTGTTAGATTCAATTATATTTTAGGCACAACCTACTAATATTATAAATGCGAAAGTTTGGATGTCTGGATGTCTGGATGTTTTTTACACTTTCACGCAAAAACTACTGAACGGATTTTGTTGAAACTTTATAGTATTATTGTTTATAACCCAGATTAACATATAGGCTATAATTTATGACGATATGTGACAAATAAATTTCAATAAATAAATAAGACGTGTCTAAAAAGCGCCATCTATCGTCATTGGTTAACACCTACAGCGCTGGACAAACTACTGTTTTTGACGTTCGTAAATACTCATGCGTGGGACGCGTGAAACGCCATCTATCAACATAATATCAAACAACAGATTTTATGAAGTAAGTAGTAAAACGAGGTCCACGCGTACGAAGTTTTTAGAAGTATATTTTTAGTCCCCCATAACTTGGATTCACGTTATCCTTTTAGTAGCCAGATAGATTCAAAATTTAAATTTAAAGAAAAGCTGATTGGTTATTTACCTGACAGTCTCCTGTTGATCAAAGCGTCCCATCTTTGCCGCAGTTTGGAGGCCTTCAACAGCAAACTCAATCCCGTTTCTGGATATGGGAACTCCAGTAGCAACCAGGCGTCACAAATGATTCTGTAGAACGATATTACATTTGAAAAAAACAATATTATTTAGATATACAGCGAATTCCAAAGTAACTCAACTCATTTTATTTCCTAAGAATAAAGTGTCCTAGACAATTTGTGTAGTTGCAATTTAATGAGAGCTACCTTATTTGCGCTTATCAGTTGGCGCCACTAGCGAGTGGCCAAGACAATGGCGCCAAGTGGTGAGCATTTAAGCAGTAAGAGGACTATTGTATTAGCCTACCACTATCGAGTAAGTTTTCTGTTATAGATGACCAAAACTGAACTGTCCCACCAAACTCATTAACAGAGGGGCGCCACCACCGTTCAAATACAGTTTCCAACATGGCAAAAATCGGAACCAGCGATCCGGTATTGTCGGTGGTGCCCCAATGTCAATGTCACGGGTGGGACAGTTCAGTATATTGGGTCTTTACTCGCCAGGAGCGCCATTTTATTTTTATTAATTTATCAAACATAATAGGCTAGATGACAAAATGTCCGTCAGACCGATAATTAGAAAATATTAGACTCATATTTTTTATTTTCTTTCATAATTAAATAATAACAGTGCTACATCGAGTTGAAATGGCGCGATACGTCACGCTTGATTAGAATTTTTACTCAAAAGTGACGACACGCGAAATTTCAACTCAATATAATACTGTAATTATTCGATTATGGAAAAAAATAAAACATTAATATTTTCTAATTATCTGTCTGACGGACTAAATAGAATTTCGATTTCATTACCCAGTCATCATCCCTATTCTTCTGAATCACTCGTAAATGATTTTTTTTAACATACCTGGAAAAACCCATGTTTGTGTCTATAGAATGCGCCAATAGCAACAATGTTTGTGCCGCCGGCATTCGCATGGAGTTTACTATATACGGCTTTGTTGTTTCTAGGAGTGATCTGCAATAGAGAAATAAGTTTATATGTAAAATAGCGGGCATAAAATAATTCTATGATCAATTTTGAATTTCTAGAACTTTTGCATCTCAAATACAAATGTATAAAAAGTCTTATTTTACGGATATTTGAAAACTATTTGGGTGGAGTGACAATTGACATTTTATAGTTGGGGTCATACATATTATCAATCAAAGGGTTACTTATTAAGGGGTATACTACATGTCATTATGCTACGTTTGCTAAGACAACATAATATGTAATAAATAAAATACATACTCACAAATAGCACAATATCTGGTGTTTCCCTGACACAGGCAGCTTGCTTTTGAACCCAACAGGAGTGTCAGTCTGTATATCACTTTCGTCTAGTTGTATAGTGCGGGGATTCTTGCCAAAGTATGAATTCGGGTGCAGATACACGAACGGTTTGCTCCAAGTGTGGTATAGTTGTTCTGCTACTGACTGGAGAAGAAAAAAACATAATAATATTAATACATAATTCGTGCTAGATTGAAAGCATATTTACTCTAGTTAATTTTTTTTAAATACTGTTAGTAAATTATATTGCACAAATTAAATAGTCCCGTTAGCCCCTCGAGGTAAGCTAAATATGCTTGTCACGTGTGGGTTCACCACAATTCCAGCTTATGGCAGTTTACTGCTGGAAGTAAGCTTTTCATAAGGAATACAGCAAGAACACCTGCTTTTTACATCCAGCTACTGTCAGCATCTTGTTAACGTATGATGCACCATCGAGCAAGTTTCATATTTTACAGACTAATTAATTTGATTTAAATATGAAAGATACAAAATTAATTTACTAAAATATTTACCTTGCAGTGATTGAACTCGTCTGCAACTGCCACTTGCGGATATAACGCCCTGCATAAGACTATCTGCAACAATAAAACATAGTTATTATTAATCACAATTAGATCCCGCCCTCCAGAAGCGCTAGCGCCGCTTAGAAGCGAGCGTATTCTGCCCGCGTCGTGTATCATTCTGAACTCTATGTCCCTTATATCAAGAGCGTCGTTAGCCGTCTACTATCCACTTTCTGACGTCACTTTCATAGATACGGTATCGATTATAGTCCCATATAAAAAAAGGAAAAAACGGCGAATTAAAAGTACCACGTACCTTTAGCACTATTAGGTCCCGTCCACCAGAAGCGCTAGCGCCGCTTAGAAGCGAGCGTATTCTGCCCGCGTCGTGTATCATTCTGAACTGTATGTCCCTTATATCAAGGGCATCGTCTTTGTCGTCTACTATCCACTTTTTGACGTCACTTTCATAGATACGGTATCGATTATAGTCCCATATAAAAAAAGGAAAAAACGGCGAATTAAAAGTACCACATACCTTTAGCACTATTAGGTCCCGCCCACCAGAAGCGCTAGCGCCGCTTAGAAGCGAGCGTATTCTGCCCGCGTCGTGCGTCATTTTGAACTCTATGTCCCTTATATCAAGAGTGTCATTTGTATCGTCTTTGTCGTCCACTATCTCCCAAGAATCTACTTTTAGGCGCTTCTTTCGCTTGGTCTCTTCGGCTGCCTTTTGTTTGTATTGTCTGAAAATAATATTTGTCTTATAAAGTTATTTAGTTATTCCCACAGATCACAGAAACTAAAGAGAGATGTGACAAGGGGGCGGGGCCGGTATCGCAGCAATACGCCCAAAAACAGAACACATTGCTCGTGACAGCAATGATGACAGTAGCGACGTCATAATGTAAACAGTTTACATTGCTTGCGTAGTACTAAAGATTATTCGAACGTTGAGTTTTTGATTACTTTGTGTCTGTGTTTGTTCTAATGCGGCACTGAGTTTCGAACTCAGCGCATTAGTTGGCATCTCTCTATAACTCTCTCTATGGTTAATCGACAAGCTGGACCGACAATCCCATAAAGGTGGCAGGAAGGATATTGTACGAAAGATAGTCACATCAAAACGAAACTTTGTTATATAGAAACAGTATTTTAGTATGTGTTTTTTTTTTGCAAATTGGATACTTTGTTCTATACCACTTCTAATCGGTAATATCTATTGGTTTATGAAGAAATACTGATTAAAAATGTGTACCTTCTCATATCCTTGAGTTGTTTCAATTGACCGTGTCGTAAAGCTCGCTCGGAAGATGACATCGTTTCTGGCTCGACAGTCTCCAATAAGTTATTGTCCTGGAAATCATTAATTTACTTGCTTCAAACATTATAGCCTGCTTGCAACCAACATGGTTAAGGTTCATGAGCCGTGTGTGTTTGTATCTATTGTCACTTTGTCAAGATTTTTTAAAATAAAATACAGTAAGGCCCCATACAAGAATCTTTGTGTGCGAGTCCGATTCGCACGTCTTTTCTCCGTTTAACAAAACATCTCAGATGTTTTGTATTAATTCGTAACATAAACTTTCTTGACACTTGGCCTGATGATGGCTGCATTATTGCCACTTAATTTTAGACTTTATTAAAACCCATGATAATTCTACCAGCTCGCACTAAGCGTTTCGATAAGTCTGTTATAATGCGACCAGCCAGGGACTGGAATTCGCTGCCTGCTGCTGTCTTTCCTGAACACTACATTCCGGGCCTTATCACGGCGAGAGTGAATAGGCACTTACAGGGCAGATATGTACCATCCTAGACTGCATCTCACTTAACACCAGGTGCGATTTTTTTATCCACAACGAGGAAGCTCTTGGCATGTATCTCACCTGATGGCAAGTGATGATCAGGCCGAAGGTGGAAGCGAGCTTCACCCGGAATCCTCAACCACGGAGGAACTGGCTATCTTACCTCTAACTGCCGGAACACAACAATGCTGTTAACATTGTTGTTATGGCGACAGACTTAGGTAAGATGGTGGTAGCTAGCCAAGCGGACTTAGAACAAGCCCTACCACCAACCAAACCGAACAGAAAAATCTGCCCCCACTGGGAATCGAACCCGGGACCTCTGCGTCTGAAGCAGGTGGTCTTACCACTAGACCACAGAGGCGGTTTATTGAGATTGTGGTCAAATACCTGCCTTGTCTTGCATGAAAAAAGGATTTTTCTTTACTCCTTAAAAGTAATATGATGTGTGTTGGGAACCGATTGGTGGACCAACCTCCTTTTTATATTGTCTATGTTTTTTATACTTTTTTTATTACTTTTGATACCTTTTGTTTAGTTTGAAGTTAGTGTTTTTGATAGCCGTTGTGGGCATTTATTTGCAGAAATATATCTTCATTTTAATCCGAAGGTTTTTCTTATTTCCGCACGCCCGAGCGGCTGTCCGCCACAATGTGTATTATTATATTACCTGCAAAAGTCCTCTCAGCTGCGCAACTAACTTGGTGACTTCATACAGCCTCTGCTCCTCTATGCCCCTTCGGCGACACCAGTCCCTGCCTCCACGGTTCTCCGCCTACATAAAAATACACATTACAATAATAACTATCGTTCAAGCTGTATAGTAATCCTGTCACTTTAGTGGCGCTCCGAAGGTCATTTACACTCAGTAAGGTGGTAAGGTTCAAGGTGAACCGACGACATCGTAAAGGTAGCAGGGAACCTTTGTTTGTCACCTGTCATCCGCTTTGCAATGGAGGGAAGTCGAACCTTAATTTCGAACTCCTCCTGTGTTCTTCTGATTAATTTCGTTGCGGGTCCAATGACAGTTTAACTTTCCCCCGGGACAAACTTGACCTTCATTGGTTGGGTTTTTGTGGCGGTCAGGCTGTAGATCCTGGCTACACAGGAGTTGCAGTGGTGGGAACGAGAGGTGGGAATAGTCCCGAAAGGTAGCAGGGAAGCGCTGGACGCAGGCCGCTACCAATCGATCAACGTGGAAAGCATTGGGGGAGGCCTATGTTCAGCAGTGGACGTCCTATGGCTGAAATGATGATAATGATGATGAGGTGGCGCCACTATAGAGTGAGGGTCTGCCAACTGCTCTGACACTCGGTAATGGCTAAGATAGAGAGCGCTTAAGTAATGTGAACTAATGCAGTTATTCTCACTTAGATGGCGCTGCAGAATAAGATTCTATCACTCGCCAGTATTGCCTACAATAGAGCGGTTTTAAGGCCCTTTTTTGAGCTGCTTCATCAACAGCTTATTAACTACTAGCTTTCCGCCTGCGGCTTCGCCCGCGTAGAATTTTGTCTGTCACAGAATGACTTTATCGCGCGCGTCCCTGTTTAAAAAACCGGGAAAAAAACTGTCCTATGTCCTTTCCCGGGTCTAAAACTATCTCTATGCCAAATTTCATCAAAATCAGTTCAGTGGTTTAGGTGTGAAAGCAAGACAGATAGAGTTACTTTCGCATTTATAATATTAGTATAGATTATCTTCATTTTGTGCCGTCCGTTACCTTTACGTTGAGCCAAGCACAGTATAGCGAGAGGAGAGTCAATGGATCGCCATGATCGGATTCATCGGGTTTTCTCGCATTCTGTAAAATATTAAAGTTATTTAATACGCATACCATAATAAAGAAATAGTAACAGTATTTATTGGTGGTAAACAAGGTGGACCGACGACATCATAAAGGTAGCAGGGAAGCGCTGGACGCAGGCCGCTACCAATCGATCAACGGAAAGCATTGGGGGGGGCCTATGTTCAGCTCAGTTCAGTTCAGAAATGATGATGATGAACAGTAATTGTTCTTGGAAAATAGTCTTTAACAGCTTTTAAATAAGGTTCACTCACCTCTAGAGATGTAAATTGACTGAATCTGACCGGTCACGATGGTCAAATACCATAAATGGCCAGTCAAAAACTCAGTCAATTTGACTCAATATTACAGTAATACCACCGAATAATTTATTTATTTAGGTACCCAATTTATATGCAATTTTAAATTAAGGAACGTTAATTTGCATAGGGTAAGAAAGAGAGCACAATAAATCATCACAAAACACTTATTGTTTCAATTTAGAAGTTGTAGACTCACTGTAAAATGTTTAACTATAATAAATCATTACAAACCATTTTTTATTTCAATTAAGATGTTGTAGACTTTTATCAATCATAAAATCTAGGAAAAGCTAAAAAAGTTCTAAACTATTATTAAATTCAAATTGACCGAAATTGACTGTTTTTGATAGTTTATGACTTGTTTTTGATAAATTTGACCGTAAATGACGATCAGTCAAATTCAGCCGCTTTAGTCATTTTCAACACTACTCACCTCACACTCAAAGTCCCTGTGCGCTCTTGTAGTGAATATAGATCGGATCCCCAAAGCGGCAGCCAGTGCTATCGCCGAGTCCCTCTTGTGGGGAGGGATCGTGGCACTCCCTAAGACTAGGGCTTTGGCTAGGGAGACTTCTACTGGAAGGTCGGCTATGGCTTTGCCAAGAGAGGTCAGCTTCTCATTTGATGTTAGGGCACCCTGAAATAAAGATTATCGTGTGAAAACTATGAGCCATATAAGAAGACTCAAGGTCACCCAAAGGGCGATGCATGGAACGTGTTATGCATGAAATGAGAAGATCCGCAGGAAAATCAAGTGGCAGTGGACGGGGCACATAGCTCGTAGAGCTGATGGCCGTTGGGGCAGAAAAATACTCGACTGGCGACCACGGGCCGCAACGGAAGATGTTGTGTGGGCAAGCCTCCCACCTGGTGGACCGACGATCTGGTGAAGGTCGCGGTAAGTACCTGGATGTGGGCAGTACAAGACCGGTCGTTGTGAAAATACTTTGTCCAGCAGTAGACGTCATTTGGCTGAAAGGTACGAACGATATAAGGAATAGCGGTGCTGCTATGGTCAGGTCACGGGCTGTCGAATTACTAAGAGAACCTGACAGCAAGAGATATTTACTAGGGTTTTACCTAATAAAGACAGCTTTAGTACCTCGGTAGCCTACGTGGTCCTATGATATGAGTATGGTTGACTTTCTTGACCCAGTGCTCCTGGATCTAAAAGTTGATGTTGGAATCTTGACCTGGAGCTCCTTGATCTATTAGTTAGTAAGTGGGTCACTCTCAACTCAGAGGTCCAAGATTTGACTCCTTGTAGAGTCACACCAAACCTGTAAGTAACTTAATATTATTAGCAGTAACACTTACATGTTGCTTGAGCTCTAACAATGCCCCTTCTAATGCAGCAGCCGGCGGCGCGTCCAACAGTGGGAATCGGCGTACGTCGCCCACGCCCAGCGCTCCCATCAGAAGCAGTAGCCTTGTAAGCGGCACACGCGACATTTCGGGAGTACTGAACGCTTCCATGTCGGTGTATTGTTGCTCTGAGTAAATGCGATAGCAAACACCGGGACCTTGAATGGGAGAATAAATGGACAGATTAGGAAAACAGCAAAAAGTTACTTATTTTCATTTCCAACGTAACCCTTTTGTCTAGGCATATAAGCCGCATCCATATGGGAAAAATAAACAATCTAGCAGTTCAGGGAAATAAGCAAAACGTGACTTGTTTTGATTCCTAAGGTAACCCTCCTTATTTGAACAACTCCAAAATTATGAAATGAAATGTCTTTATCAATTTTGACCGAGATTTAACTCTTATAAACGTAAGAAAAAGGTGGCCCCTTTACATGAATATATCCTTGGTTACCAGCGCGTATTATATTATCTGTGCCAGCGCTAAGGGTCAAACATATTATTGATTAACTTAAACATGTGTTAAGAAGAAACGCCACAACAAAAGTTTTCTGATCAGAGGTGGAATTGTGTATGTGTATATGTATGTGTAGCAATCGTTATCATTTGACAGTTCATAACGTACGATTATTCTGTCAAACGCTTTGTTTAACTGACTTTATCGTACGTTATGAACTGTCAAATGATTACGATTGCTTTACACAATTCCACCTCTGACTTAGGGCTGATTTTACCATCGTCGGATAACTTTTAACTGAAGATTATTCTTAAATAATATAAGAAGTTTATACTTGTCATTTTGACATATTTCCCTGAAACTGTCAATGTGCCAGTTATAGCAGGAGTTATTCTCGGATAAGAGTTTGGTCGAATCGGGCCTTAATGCGATAACGTTATTTTTCAATTACCTGTTCGCCCCGCTCTGCCTTTTCTTTGGTCAGCGCTCGCTTTTGATATCCAAAATTCTTTCAACCTTTGCATTTTAGTTGTTGAATCGTAGCTCAACTCTTTGACCTAAAATTAGAAAGAACGTCTTTCAGCAAGTAAGACCCAAATGTCGTTTGCATAAGGTGCTTATTCCAAATCGAGACGACAAACCGCGTAACAGAAATTAATACGTCACCTCAGTGCAATGGAATATGCACTTTATTTCATACGACAATATGTTTTAGTTACGCTCAATCAATAGTAATTTAGTTACTGTAAATAGTAGGTAATATTGCTTACCTTACCGGAATCGACGACAAATCTGATTCCGTCAATAGTGACAGAAGTTTCAGCAATGTTCGTCGAAACTATACATTTGCGAACTCCTTCTGGGGGGTAATCGAACACCTGCAATAAATTATTGTATCAAACAGGATTCAGGGATCTACAACGCAAATGCCTAACTAGGATTGGGATTATTGACCGGTTGAACCAAACGTAAATAAAGTCAATATAATTTATTTTATTTTATTTTTATTTTTCTTTATTCAGAAAACCACACCTCTTTATAATAATAATACAAACAATAAAGCTTGTAAAAAGAGCGCGAGTCGCTCTCTCTAATTTAATCTCATCCAAAACGCTTTTTTCGTGAGATTAAATCCTTTTAACTCACGGTTTATTGTATGTACTGGTGAATCGTCTCAACTTTTTAAAAGCAGTGGCAGTATTAAAAACATTATTTTGATTTACTAGGACTGTTCAAAGGTTAACATTTGACCCTTTAACTGGTAGTAGCACAATTTTTGCCATAATACTTGGGACTATAGCTAGATGAAATACGATTTGTAATGACAGAAATATTCTTCTTTTCCATGCTAGAAATAAAGGAGATTTTGAGAGCCATGATAGCTGAGCGGTGAAGGGGTCGGACTGGCCGACTCGTGATCCGGGGAACGCGGGTTCGGTCCCCGCCGCCACTCGACTATTGTGGTGAGCTCACTCGTGACACAAGCATATTTAGCTTAATACGAGGGGCTAACGGGAGTATTAGTAATTTGTGTAATAACAAATTAATCCCAACTAATATTATAAATGCGAAAGTAACTCTGTCTGTCTGTCTGTCTGTTACGCTTTCCCGCTTAAACCTCGCAACCGATTTTGATGAAATTTGGCATAGAGATAGTTTGAGTCCCGGGAAAGAACATAGGATAGTTTTTATCCCGGTTTTTGAAACAGGGACGCGCGCGATAAAGTTTTTCTGTGACAGACAAAATTCCACGCGGGCGAAGCCGCGGGCGGAATTAAAGCTATTACTAATAATCTTTAAAAAAAACTAGTACCTTATCTTGTTCAACAAGAGATAGTCCACTGTGCAACGGCAAGACGATCCATTTCTTGGTCTTCTCCGCATACTGCTGGGCCGCGTCGCAAATGGCCGTGATCTCTTGGACTCCCGACATGAATACCAGTAAGTCGCCTCTTTCGTCACCTATCAATAGAAATAAAAAGAATTTAATTTTAAATAGCTATAACCACTATCTAACGTGTAGTATCTCCGGCTACGGGACTATACCCACCGCTGCAACTCCTGTGTAGCCAGGATCTACAGCTTGAACGCCAATAAAAAGGATGCGATAAGCCGACAGAGTAAAATGGCACGCGTTATGGGAGCATCGTAATGCCCAGCTGTGGAGTATAGGCTGATGATGACATGATGCTCGTCACTCCATACGCAATGAAATCATATAGCAATGAAATATCCAGTCCACAAACCAAGACTTTCTAAAGTCTGACTGGAATTCTGGCCTGTAGTCATCCCACTAACTCAGGACTGACTGAGAAACTGTTGCATAGGAATCAGATCAATATTTTCCATCAGTAACCAGTTTTTCGATATCTTGAATATAGTCCATTCAGCGTAAGATGGTGATTATGACAGTTCTATTTAGTGAGGCGCTCCTTATAAACCTAATCGATATTTTTTAGAATCGAGAATATTTTCTATAGAAATCTAATCGCCTTTTATTTGTTTGATTTTTAATCTTGATCAAAATTATATCTATGAATTTGAACTATCTGGAAATGGAATATACGTGAACTAGCGGCCGCCCGCGACTTCGTACGCGTGAATCCCGTTTTTCCCGCTAATTCCCGTTCCCGTGGGAATTTCGGAAATTCCTTTCTTAGTGCACCTCTACGGTACCTAAGCTACGTTCCTTCCAAATTTCAAGTGCCTACGTTTAGCCGTTTAGGCTGTGCGTTGATCTGTCAGTCAGTCAGTCAGTTTCTCCTTTTATATATTTAGATATTCTTAGTGGTACAAAATAAATCACAAAGAATTAAATATATGCATTTTATTCAATAAAACATCAAAATAACAATAACAAACAATACGTGGAGAAATCGCATAAAACAAAACCGTCATCAAAGGCAAACGCACACGTACTGACTTAGCTTTGACCTGCCAGAGATAATAATCGTGTCGTGATTCGATGGTAAGATGACCACCATGCCGATTACTGATTTATTGCGATTGTTTATGTCCCATCCCTATGAGCAAAAGTTCCGACTAACGCAGAAGCAATTCATTTAATATTTTTTCACAATTTTTTCTAAATAATAAACTAATAAATAAATAGAAATTCTTGTTTAGGTTAATTGAGAAAGATTAGTGATTGATATTTTGGAAGGATGAAAACACACAAAAGTAATTGATATTTACAACTCAATATTTTTATTCATAGAAAGTTAGAATCATAAAACGAAACGTTTTATCTGTCTAAATCACCATCATAAGTTGAATGAACTATAGTTTAGAAATAATCGAGTGAGATCACTTATCGTTTCCACCCTGTATAGACACCATCTTGTAATTTTTTATTTATAAATTAATTGATAATATACTTGCTTGGATATTTGCTGTCAATCAGTTGCATTATCTGCACATAGGGTTGAGGGTCCAACCTGTCATCCCTTGTTGGTTTTTCTTCAATGAAAATTGGCTTGTAATTCAATTCTATGGGGAACAGTCTGCCTGGGACCTGAGGAAAATAAGTTAACCTTTTTATAAACTTTTTAAAAAAAATCTCAATAGGATCATCCATAAAAATACAACTATGCACATGTACAGGATTTATATTATGGAATATGTAGTTTTAATATAACAGTTTAGAGGAAGACCCATCAAGCTTTAAATACTGTAGTATGTGCCGTTGTGTAGTTGACTTATATGTTCTTGCCTGAACGAGCTTTACAAAGGACATACACTCATTCTGTGGCTCTATTTAATTCACAACTAGGTATAGCCAAGTGAGCTTTACATGTGTGGTGGCTCGCTACTGATCATTTTCAATAGACATTACGCTACTGATCATTTTCAAAAGTTTTGATAGACATTACACAATCATTATGTGCATGTATACGAACACACAAGTAAAGCTCACTCGCCATCGTGAGTTACAAGAACTATAATTGGAGTGATAGTTATCACATTTACATCTCATTTAAAAAAAAGTAACATACCAACCTGTATTACTACGGCAGATTCAGCGGAAAAATAGCTCTCAAAGAGTTCAATATTTATCGTCGCAGACATAAGCACCAACTTGATGTCAGTCCTCGTGTGTATGAGGCATTTTAGCACTCCCAGCAAGAAGTCTCCCATGAGGTGCCTCTCGTGGATCTCGTCTAGAATGATGACGTCATAGTTCGGCATATTTTCAGATGACATCTGTAAATAGAGAAATATACATAGAGACAAGTATTTTGAAGTTTTGACTTAGTGGAGCAAGAGATTGAGCATTTGAACACATTTGAATGAGTAAAGTAAGTAGGTTGATGTCATATATCATAAGGACAACCAACTTCTTCAAAACAGAACAATTGACATGATTTCAGTTCTATGAACTACTAGCGGCCGCCCGCGACTTCGTACGCGTGGATCCCGTTTTACCCTCTTAGGGGTAGAGTTTCGTAAAATCCTTTCTTAGTGAGCACCTACATTCTAAAAGGAACCCCCATGCAAAATTTGAGACTCCTAGCACTTGTAGTTTCTGAGATTTTGCGATGAGTGAGTCAGGCAGTCAGTCAATCAGTGACCTTTGGCTTTTATAAATATAAGTTAGAAACTTACCTGCCTCAACAACAATCCCTCAGTAATGAAACAAATCTTGGTGTCAGCTGTTTTGCTCTTCTCAAACCGTATTTGGTAGCCAACTTTACTCTCGAACTGAGTGAGCGTTTCATACGCCACTCTTTTTGATAGCGACACACAAGCAATTCGTCTTGGTTGAGTGCAAGCTGAAAAAATATTACAATTAATTGCTATTAAAATTTCTTAGCGATTAGTCGCTTCTCAAATTAAATTTTAAATAAACAACTTGAAAAAATTGATCTTTCCGGGCAACTGCTCTTACCAAGCCTGGCAAGCGATAGGTCATGGGTTCGATTTCCTTAGGCAGTTCGATTTTTTCAAGTTGATTATTTAAAATTACAATTAATATTTACCGAGAGCACATTTAGTAGTTTAATGTACTTATTATTATTCTGTGGTTTAATCTTCAAAGAAATAGAATAGACTTCAACTATTATTTTTCCAAGCACTATTTTAATAATTCTTGTGACTGTGCTTATAAGAAAATTAAATTGCAAGCAGGATGGCAGGATAAGAACATAAGGCTGCATTATCTTACTTTAACCGTAACTATAACCATAACAAGTGTTTTTTGTATGGAGTTTAACAGACTTGACGATTGTTAAAGTTAAGGTAAGATGGTGCAACCCAGCCTAATGTATACTTACCAATGTTTTGAAAGCCAGCTTCATGTAAATACTGCGGCACTTGAGTTGACTTCCCACATCCTGTGTCTCCAGCCACCACCACCACTCTTTCATTCTGAACTGCGGAGACTATTTCATTTCTGTGAATAAAAAAACACCATAATTAAATAATATTGTTTTTAAGATCTTTTGATAAGTTATACTAAGGTTTGTAAGCTTAACTGGCCACATGCAACTCTAGTATGAAAAAAATACCTAAAGTATTCTTTTCATCAAAAAAGTAGCTATACTTGGAGATAAGATTAAACTTTGTTTCTTCTGTTTTAATATAATATGAGCAACTTTTGATACCTGAATTTGGCCACTGGTAATTCTTGCTGTGCTTTCCTCAGCTTCTTAAGCTTATCAAACTTTTCCTTGTTTTTAAAATCTATGTATATTGATACAATATTTAAAAATGCATCAAATATTTGTTTATTCAACCTTTTCCTATCACGATCATCATTTACAGTATCAAAATACTTTATATTTGTTTTAAAATTAATACAATGGAACTTTGAAAAGGATATGGGTGCACCAATTTCGTTTATTTCAACGTTTTCATCCTCACAAACAAAAATAGGTTTGCCATTTTTCTTCAGAGTAGCTTCATATTTGGTCACAAAAATCCAGAAATCATTGAGACTATTAGCTACAGTATTAGTTCCACTGCTGTATTGTATTATTTTATTTAATTCTCTCTTGTAATCAAGAAAACTGAAGTCTGCTTGTTGTGCCGAAGAAGATGGACAGGTTTTTCTGACTTTAATTTTATTTCTTTCCCGGGAATGAGAACGTCTCCGTTTATATCTATCTCGTCGAGGGCTTGGACTTCTCCCCATTCCTCTAAAACTCAATTAATGAGCATAAATTAAACATAAATTCACAATTTCTTCAATCAAAAGGCACACGAAGTAAACAACGTTTCGAAGTTGACAACTTGACAGTGACAGTTGACAATTTATTGACACTTGACATTTTTGACAACTTCATTTTTTTTTAAGAAAGTTTTACGGCCCTGGGCACAATTTTTAAAAAATCAGTTTAAAGTTGAATAAAGGTCATAGCACACTTAATAACATGGAAAGGGATCGTAACCGTATCGCCTCTCGCTTAAAGCCTTAGCCTAGGCACAGACTACCGATTTTTATCATAGTTGGCCGATAGCTGGGTCGGGCTTTTGATCAGTATGAACATGACTGTATGGAAGTGCGCACACAGCACACTATATTGGAAATCGATCCACCAACTAGTATCGCCCAACCAAAAAGTTAGTGGTCTGCCCCTAGGCTTACAACTAGGCTAAGTGTCAACCTAAAGGGGGTCTTTAACTAGCGCGCGTTTTGCCCTACACAAGCATTCAACAAAATTGCCTACAAAAAATGTTGAATGTTGACATGTTTTTGTTGATTGTGTAGGGCAAAATACGCACTGGAGACTGGAGATCGGGCTTATCGTAAGCACGTAACGTACAAATCGGCTGTACACTCTCGCCGAGAGCCAATGGACAGGCTGAGTGCGAGGGAGGTTGTTCAGGGGAGCTCAGCGACCTTTCAGGATGTCTCGCTATCGCTTGCTCGCTCATTGCTCCCGTGTTAGCACATGGGGCTGTCAATAACGAGAGTGTACAGCTAGCCTAAAAACGATTCAGCCCCCCTAGACAAAACGCACTTTTTGATCGAATCGAAAATGGAATCCGTCAAAACTCCATACAAACAAGGGGCTTTTCGACCACTTTTCGACTGGTTTGCGATTATAATTTGCACTTTGTCTAGACCCACAGCAGCGCCTGTTTGTCACCTCGGCTATACGAATAGGCGCCACGGCACGCAGGGCCGGATTTAGAAATCGGAGGGCCATCGAGGCAAGAAAGGAGTGGAGGCCAGGGCCAGTCATCTGAATAAAAATAAAATGGATAATTGATTATTTTCATGTTTTACAAAGTATTGGAAATAAAAGTAAAACGCGAAAAAAATATCAAAGGAAAAGTAGTTTTCTAGTCTGAACTATTTTTTTTTTCTGAAGTCTATTGTGAGGGCCTCTCTTTTGTAAAGGCCCAGGTAGGGTTGCCAGGTCCAAAGACACAAAAGCCGGACTATGCTTCATTTGGCCAGACATTTTACCCTAAAAGTCGGACATGTCATTGGGGTTCATATCAAATAGTGTCATAGCTCACGAGTGAGTACTATATCATCATCAGTTGCCTAACATCTTGATGCGTGCGCTTGATATTATTCTGTAGCTCGACTTTCGCCTGGCGCACCGGCTAAGACCCAGGGGCTGTTGTTGCCTCGGTTGCCCTCCCCTAAACCCAGTCCTGGACGAGTGTATAGCCAGCCGGCATAAACTTATTCCTAGGCGAGGCTATACATAATGTATAGGCGTTACTAACTTGCTATTCCAAGAAGACTGAACTACTCGAGTCTCGCTCGACTATGCGTAGACCACCGATTTTTAGTCGGTAATTTGTATGAAGAATCAATCAGTAATGTGCGCACTTTCATACATGCCCATCCATACTGATTAACTGTCCGACTAAACTATCGGTTGACAAAAAATCGGTGGTCTGCGCCTAGGCTTACAGTTTACGATCCCTTTTTAAAGTAGTAAGTGAGTGTGCGTAGTCCTTTATAAATTTAATTTAAAAAAATAAGCTAATAACGCCCTCTATGCAAGTTGTCAGAAATCATTAAAATAATTTCCGCCATTGCGTTCCGCCATTTTGCTTGGTCGTGCAGTGAACGTAAAAATTAAGCCCATGTATTTTAACGTGGATAACTGTTATTTAGTTTAGAATTAGTGTTTTTGTACACTAATGGCTTGCTTAAATACACTTAAGCTAGAAATCAAGACTTTAGAACAAGTGTTTCCAAAAAATCATGAACGGTTTCAGATAATGTCTGCTAGTGTCGACGAACTGACCTGCAGATTCGTTGGCAGAAATGGAAAGAAATATGAAATTCATGCAAATATTACTGTAAGTACCATTTATTACTATAAAACAGAGATATATCATAATTTTCTATCATAAGGGTATGTTTATTGATTATCTTTAGGTGGGACAAAGGGTCGTTGTTTATGAGGGCAGGGCTGTCAATAGAGGTTTACGGAAGTTAATTTTCTTTTCCCTGTTCAGCTAGGTATGCACTCTGCTCGTTTATAGCTAAAGGAATGGTAGATAAACAAGTTTGCATTTATGAAAACTGCAATCGATGTAAAACTGCATTGAATGTAAACGTCAATACTAGACCATCTGTTATCATTATAATTTACGCATACAAGGCACACACGAATTCAATCGATCATTATGTTTCGTATTGGCGAATCTGGGGTATTCGCCGCATTACAGCTATGTTTTGTACTGACTAACATCTGTTTTGTTTGGATAACGGTATGCGACCGCGTTTTTGGGACAAAGACGCAACTTAGTCATCATCTACCTGTTTTTTGTTGTGTAGACATTTTGATGGTCCCCCAACACTGCATTTTTTGTCATACAGTGACAAAGTCTGGTATTGGCTTTCTTGGAACTGATCCATGCAATTTAATGCTCAGTAATGTAATCAAATATTTATGTAAACACATTACTAATCATGTTTGTTTACTATATTGATTATTTAGTATCTACCTGTGTTCAAGTAACATTTTTTTCTAATGTGAATCTTGTTAATTAGCAAACTGTTATTAGTTCCAATTTGATTTTGAGTGATTTCATTTAGATTTTTAAATATTAAATTAAACTTTATTATTTTAAGAAGATACCAAATAGATTACTATTAGACGAGTTAAAATGTTCTCAATGAATGGAAGTGTAATACGATGACTGTATCATTTTATAAAAGTGACTAAGATGCCAGGATTAACTGTAAATCAGTAGATGATTCAAGATTTCTTGATTATTTCAGAAACAACACATGATGAGTGAATCCTTTTTTATTTACCTGGCATTATGGCTTAGCTTAGAGTTTCAGTTTTCATTTGAGTGTTATTTTTTCTATTGTTCTCATAGGAGACATACCCAAACACACCGCCAGTATGGTTCGCCGACAGCGAAGACCCCATTGTGACAAACGCAGTGCAGATTCTCACTAACACACAAGGCAGGGACAATCACGTCATAAATCAGGTAAAGCATTCCATTCTTTAACGGTTTACGTATTTTAAAAGAATTTTGGACCTTATTTTCAGTGCTGAGAACATTCAAGATGATGTAATTCTTAAGAATCTTATGAAAGCTTTTGTAAAGATGCTCCACTTTTACAGTGCACATCAAAGGTATTTTTTAACGTCAAACGAATAATGAAGAAAAACAAATCTTACAAAATCAAATGTTATAATTTCAGTATCTGATTGTACTCATACTACAATTACCAGACACTGAACCTAATTTACGTTATCTGTACTTATGAAATGTGATTTCAAGAGTGCATTGTCTTTAATTGAAAGTATAGTGTAATAAGATTAATACAATCAAGAATGTTATTGTTGTATTTATATAGATAATATAAATCAATAATAATAAGCATTACCTACTGTCATTAAAGTCATTGTTATTTATAGGTTGGAATATTGTTGAGGGAGCTATGCAAGTTACACGGTGTACCTGAGCCCCCGGACTTAGACTCCTTGTCGCTACCGCTACACCCTGCCCCACAACAAAGGTAATTTCTATGATATTGCTTCTTACACCGCTCACTTATTTTATTCGTCTTTGTTAGATTGTCTACACATTATCTCCTTTCCCATGTGCAATATCTACCTACTTAGTTGTTATAACCCACAAGATAGTTGACTGATTCATGTTAGCTAAATAGAAGAATCTAGGCACCAGCCTGTCCTGAAATGTATAACGTATAAGAGCCCTGGAAAGGGCTTAAATAGTGATTAAATGATTTGGTTTGACAGGTTTTAAGTGCTACAATTCTAAGTCTTCTAGGACCCATTATTTTCTTTAGTTTTCTATCCTACTAGGAGTCTTTAAGTCTAAATTTTAAAATGCTGCAATCCTAAGCAGACTTAGTAGGTAGTTCTAACATTGTTTATCAACATTCATATCTTGTAGGGTCTGGCGGTTGTGAGACGTTGATAAGAATGTCATTAAACTGCTCATTGCAAAGGACAAAGCCTCTACAAAGTATTTTACACAAGATGGAAGATTAAATGCCATCGAGTAATCAAGCATATCATATAATGATTGAGCCAGAATGTGACATGCTATAGAAATTGATTCCAGTGTTACAGTTTATATCACAATGTCTTAAAAATTAAAAACTATAAATGAGGAGTGTCTTTTCAAAAGGGGATAACTACATTCTATCTTATTTTTCACAAAATTGGAAAAACTTATATGGGAAATATTTGCAGACCTACCGAAAAGCATTATTTCTGTTATGAAACTATTTCGTTACAGTGTTCTAACTACACTTTTTGCCAAAAAATATGACTTGTTAATTTAAAGTTACAGAGTTCAGAAAAATCATAATATCCTCTTTTGACACGGATCTTTTATAATATCCCCCTTTGTTCTGTACTTACTGTAAATATCCCCTTTAGTTGAGCCTACTATTTTGTAAATATCCTCTTTTGTATTGTACATCTCAAAATTTTAAATGATAATAAAACACAGATTATTCTTTTTTTTAAATAATAATAATGACCAAAATTAAAGACGCTACTAAACAGAATTATATTTTTTTAATTATTAGACATTCAAATCCTGAGCCCCGATTACGGTAATATTTAACGTCTACAATCCAGACACGCTTCTTCGATTCTGCGATACGATTGGTCAAAACAGCTGACGTTGACTGACAGCTGACTGTTTTGACCAATCGCATCGCAGAATCGAAGAAGCGTGTCTGGATTGTAGACGTTAAATATTACCGTAATCGGGGCTGATTTGTCCAATATCAGGTGTCAGACAATCACACAACATAGTTCCGTTTTACGTTAATTTTGCGTTCCGTTGAGTAAAATGTCTAAAAATAAATCCTAAAGCATAAAGTTAAAGGAAATAAAACACTATGTAAAAGTAAATATCCCGTTTTGAAACGGCTAATTGGTATAGTGTAAATATTTGTATTGTAAATATCCTCTCTTGTTATGAAATGAAAAATAACTATTATTTTTTTAATTTTGTAAGTGTAAATATCCTGTTCTGAAATGAACACTCATATTTGAAGCTGCTTTACTTGGGAGAATATCCCGTTTTGATTAAGATTCAAGTGACGAAAGTGAGTATTCAGCACTAAGAACAAGACTGCATACTCAGTTTAATAAATAATAAAAATGTAAATATCCCCTTTTGAATAGACACTCCTCAAATTATCTTATGGGAAAAAAAATTGCTCATCATCATCATCATTTCAGCCATAGGACGTCCACTGCTGAACATAGGCCTCCCCCAATGACTTCCACGATGACAAGTTGGCAGCGGCCTGCATCCAGCGCCTTCCTGCTACCTTTATGAGGTCGTCGGTCCACTTTGCTTTTGCTCATTTGTATCCAAATGATAAAGGTGTGTTGTAAATAAGGCAAGAAATGTTTCCAACAATCACACTCAAATTAAGTAGTTTGTAATGGAGCAACTATGTAATAAAGCTCGATTTCAATAAAATTTTCCACTTCTGGGATTCGAATCCGTAACCTTAGCTGTTGTCGTTATTCATAACTTCGGTACGCGGATCGTCAAACCGGCAGTCGTAATAAAATGATATCGTACAACATTGTCGAGCTTATTGATTGTTTGTATGCAATACATTTGAGTTGCAAGCAGTTTAGTTGATGATCAGAATTGCATCCCAATAAAGAACTAGGTCTTACTGTAATCAGTGTCAATTGAATTACTTCTTAGTGTCAAATAAGCAATCTGTGTCGTCTTATAATAATAGTGTCTCATATGACATGAGAAAATGCGATGCACATCCAAACTACACACGTAAGATAAAATAAACGACGACAGCAAATATCTTTCAGCAATTTATGCCAAATTGCAGCAAGGTCTTTTACATTTTTGTAAGATTTGTCTCGATTATTGCTTGAAAAGCTCCTAGTTCTTCTATGAATTCACAAAATAAATCGATTCGACAGCAATCTTATCCAATAAAGCATACTGGTGATAAATCAGTCATTGGATATCAGCTCATATATTTGATTAAAGTACAGTCTGCTCGTGCATGATTAGAATACAAAGTGCAAAGGGCTGTATATCATGCGTGACCCGGTGTCCATTCTTATAGAGCCCGACCGCTCCCCTATACACGCCCTTAGCTCGAAGTGTATTAAAAACTTATGGCAAAGCCTGGCAGTAAATCAAAACATATTATAGGTCTAGAACAATTGTTCCCAAAGTTGTCTGGGCTACGACTCGTCTAATACAAGTTCCCAAACTTCGGACCCACCTATAGGATAGGACATTGAATTTTATTCTCGCTGACGTTTGATGTTACAAAACATCTTCTCGTGCCCATGACGTGGTTAACCTCAATTTTTAAAATGTGCACAAATAAGCAAATCTACCATCTGTATTTGCATTGTTTTACGAACGTAGTTTTCCGCAACATGTAAACAAATGTTTTTGCTCAAGTTTGACTCAAGGGCATCTTTTTGACATAGGGCGCCATTGAAGCGTTGCACATGTATGTATAGCGATAGTACAGCAGACATAAACATGTATGTTGCAACATCGTTCTTATTACAACAACAAGATGCCACAGTGATTAGGTTGAACCTTGTTGTGCCGTTCTTTTTACATTACAACTACTACTTGATGCTAATTTGCTACAATACCTTGACAATAAAAACATGTATTAAAATTGAACGCAATCGGTGAGCGTGCGGTTACGGGCTTGATGCAAATGTATAAGAACTACCCATCAACCGCGCGATCATCGCTGTGTCTGAACCAGGCCTTAGGGAGAAGCCACACGGTGCGGTGCGGTCGCGGCGCGGCGTCGTAGCGATGTCGCTGCGGCGTCCTGTATAAAAAATTAATGATAATGCCAGATGATGCGATCCGGCGCCGCACCGCAGGCACACCGCACTTCGATTGAGCGAGACGGTGCCGTATTGCGGCGCCGCATACCACATTTACTAATTAAATAAGTATTATGTAACCCCCGTTGGTGCGTTCGTACCCGCAAACCAGCTTCGTGACTTGACGACCTGTGTCATGTTACGATTTTTCTGAGCGGGCGCCTTTTCAGCATGGCTCAATAATGTTAACCTCTGTACATGTATGCACCTAAATGTTAAATGCTGAATAAAGATATTCTATTCTACACGTGTACAGTGATGCGGCCAAATATTTGCGATGCGGCGTCGCACTGCACCGTGTGGCTTCTCACTTAGGCAGCCTTTCCGCCAGATATGTGCGAGGTTGCGTAGCGAGGATGTGTTTGTAAAGAACCAATACAATCGCTTACATTTACCTCGCCTCGGTAATGAATTCTATTCACATCTCTGGTGGAAACGCAGGCCTTATTCTCTTGTCCACTCTTCTAGAGTCCCCAGCGTGACATCCAACGGCGCGGAATCCGGCACAGAGGAGGACGAAGAAATGGCGGCAGAGGAAGACGAGTCCGAGGGAGAGGACGACCTGCCTCTGGAGATGGTTGACGACGCCGGCCGCAGCAACAAGGTGAGATGATCCTGTCCAGATCCACCTGACGGTGTCCTCCCAAAGTCTTTGGGACGGAACTGCGAGTTATTTTCCGAGCTAGTCGGCCTAGACCAAGGCTGCTCAACCTTTTGAAGAGTCGGGCCAAACGGTAGATTCAGTTGTTAACGACGGGCCACCTACATTTTTGACAGCTAACTTCAGAGAGATCTTAAAGTTTGTACTGTGCTCGGCGGGATTTTTTATTTGGTGCGTTTTTTTTTCAAACTGTACATGCGCGGGCCACTTATAATTCTTTTGGGGGCCACAGTGTGGCCCGCGGGCCTGGAGTTGAGCAGCCTTGGCCTAGACATTCTTTCGTGGCTCCGCCCCAGACTGTGGAACAAGCGATGACTGGCTTCAGGGGAGTAGTACCTCCCCTGTTCTTCGCTAACGGTGCGCGTGAACACATACGCGCGCCGCCGCCACGGATTCTCCTTTAGCGGCCACCAAACACCCCCGTGTCTAGTGGCCGAGGACCGTTAAGAGGGGGCATGGAGATGGTAGTGTCTCCTGCGGTGTCCTGGACGTCGGCGTCGGTTCGGTGGAGCGTCAGGCGAGGCCTCTCGCTCCCTCTTCGCCGCTTCTTTCTGCGACATGACCTCCTCGCAGAAGTGGAACACCGCATATCCAGTCCAAATCCAGTCTTGACAGATCCAACTCCTTGCCAGACAATTTTTTTAGGGTAGTCCAAAGCCACGATGAATGAAACTTCATGATGCACCAACATTCTATCCTATATTGGAAGCATACGCTGACAAACTTTCAGCTTTTATAAAATGACGTAGGTCTGGCGTTCACTAGCTCGTAGTCTATTATACTTTTGTTTCATTTATGTAGGCTTAAGCCTAGGCGCAGACCACCGACTTTTAGTTGGCCGATAGTTGGGCCCGATTCTAATTTGTTTGAGGAATCGGCCGATACTAAATCGGTGTAAAGTGCGCACTTTCATACATGTTCATACTGATTAATAGCCCGATCCAACAATCGGCCGACAAAAAGTCGGTGGCCTAGGCTTAGAGATAGACTGATTTTATTTATTTAGAAAAACAACTGCGTAATACTAATGCATACCCTTATCAAGTACTTAAAATTAGTATTGCTAATTACAGATTTTCCTTATTCATAAATACAGTGTATAATACTGTATACTGTTAAAAATAGAACCGTGCAGTATACTAAAATATTTATCTTCAAAATATTCCACCTACAAGTTACTTAGATCTATATCATTTACATAAACTTAGCGAGGATTGTTGTCTTATGTCGCCTAGACAATGGATAATCTTTATTGCGAGAGCTAAGTGGAATGTTATGGTGTAAATTATATGCCTTCTTGCTTAGAAATGTATCTGACGCGGAATTAAATCCAAAATTCCGTATTCGTCATAAAAATATCCCATAGTAAAAAGACTTTTAAAGCGGTCAATGCAAAGCAAAATGATGCTATTATTTTTGAAAGTAACTTAAATTTTCTCATTACTTTGTCTGCATAACTTTAAAAGATTAAAATAAATTCACTTGCTGTGGCGCTCTGTAGTATAAATTAACAATACAGAACTCATTATCCGAGCATTGCCGGCCGGATCAATTTAGATAATGAAATCTTATTTAAATGAACTCTGTATTCTCATTGTTTTGTCTCTAAATACAACTGTTTATTTAAATGTACGTTTAAATTCCAGGATGACATGGAGACGGAACATTTAGCGACATTAGAACGACTCCGGCAAAACCAGCGGCAGGATTATCTGTCAGGCAGTGTATCTGGCAGCCTGCAGGCGACTGATAGACTCATGAAGGAGCTCCGAGACATATACCGTTCTCATTCCTTCAAGAATAACATGTACTCTATTGGTGAGTGGTTTTTGACAGCTTTAGACTCATTCTAAGGCCCGGTTTCCAGGCGGAGCGGAATTACATTCAGATTGAATGAAATCTGATTGGTTATTCAAAACATTTCACCGCTTCGCTCAGGCCTTGTTAGTAACCGGGGCCTAAGGTCTGTACTTTACTTAAGCTAGACCTGTGTTTAGCACATAACTGAGTATTCCTGAGAATTGGAACGGCACGGGAGGGGTGATATATGACGTAACAGCATAAACGTTTGAAGCATCATAGCATCTGGGGGCTTAATGTGAATTTAAATCTGAATCACTGTGAATTCGAGTGCGTCAAAAAATCTATGAAAATTTAAGTTCTTGAAAGTATCCGTTAGGGACCCTGTACAATCCGTCATACATTTAATGTATTTTTTTCGCACTCGATATCAAATACGTTTGATGTAAACTCGCACTATGCCCTTAGAAGTCTCGTTCACGTTTGACGTCATAAAAACACCCTTATTGAAATATGCGCTAGTTAGAGGTATTGAACGGTAGTTATTGATAGCGAGTTTGTTGGCGATGTATTGAATCGTTATACACTAGACAGGTCGCTAACCCTGCGCTTGTTGATGCGTGGATTGATTCGAGGATTTCGCGTGTTATTGACAGTTAGAATCGGACATTGACCTATAATATGAATAAATAAAGAGCAATGTGTACCTTTTAATTTAATTTGGTGGAAGTAAAAAAAAATACGCTAATAAAGGCGATACGCAAACGTTGTATTTGTATATTAATAATGCAATGATAGTAGAATAGGTTTTCCTATTCTATTATTTATTTAGACTCTTCCTGTGGATTTCAAAAAGGTATCTAAAGGACAAATGTGCGAATCTCATGCCGCCTGGCCAGCGTGGGCGTAAAAGCCAAATCCTTCATGAGTCCTGCTCCTACAAAGGAGCTAATTTGAGCTAAATGATCTGATGATGAATAAGGGTCATTCTCACAGATCACAGAAACTAAAGGGAGATGTGATAAGGGGGCGGGGCCGGTGTCGCAGCAATATGCCCAAAAACAGAACACATTCCTCGTGACCGCAATGATGACAGCAGCGACGTCATAATGTGAACAGTTTACATTGCTTGCGTAGTACTAAAGATTATTCGAACGTTGAGTACCGACACCGCAGTGGATAATGAGCACAAATTTTGATTCGTGTGTGTGAATTTCTAATGCGACACTGAGTTTCGAACTCAGCGCATTAGTTGGCATCTCTCTATATCTCTGGTCATTCTGCAACTATACTTTTAGAAAAGCTAAAATGCGTTTGTTAACTTTGTTTCTAATGTGTGATTTTTTTCTTCCAGAACTAGTAAATGACTCGCTATACGAGTGGAACATCAGGCTGCGTTCAGTTGACCCCGATAGTCCGCTGCACAACGACCTGCTTCTACTCAAGGAGAGAGAGGGCAAAGACTCCATCCTGCTCAATATCATGTTCAAGGAGACGTACCCGTTTGAACCGCCGTTCGTTCGCGTCGTCTACCCCATTATCTCAGGTTGGTCAAAAAGGCGTTTTATTGGAAGGAAGTAAGGACGGTTTTACGTTGTTACTACTCAAGGAGAGAGAGGGCAAAGACTCCATCCTGCTCAATATCATTTTCAAGGAGACGTACCCGTTTGAACCGCCGTTCGTTCGCGTCGTCTACCCCATTATCTCAGGTTGGTCAAAAAGGTGTTTTGTGTAATAGGAGTAAGGCCGTTTTTACGTTAGCTTAGTGGTTACTACTCAAAGAGAGATAGGCAGACTCAATCCTGCTCAATATCATGTTCAAGGAGACGTACCAGGTTGGTCGAAAAGGTGTCTTATTGAAAGGGAGCTAAGTTGTGTTTTACGTCAGCTCACTTGTTACTACTCAAGGAGAGATAGGGCAAAGACTCCATCCTGCTCAATATCATGTTCAAGGAGACGTACCCGTTTGAACCGCCGTTCGTTCGCGTCGTCTACCCCATTATCTCAGGTTGGTCAAAAATGTGTTTTATTGAAAGGGAGCTAAGTTGGGTTTACTTTACCTGCTACTACTTAAGGATAGAGAGGGCAAAGACTCCATCCTGCTCAACGGGTCTGACGCAGAATTTGCACTTCGCAAAAAGAGCATTTCGCGAAATGGGCACTTTTCCATACTAATATTTATACAAACTATTTAGCCTTTACATTTGTATAGAAAAATCCGCAATTTGCGCAGTGCACATTATGCGAAGTGCACATTCTGCGTCAGACCCTGCTCAACATTATGTTCAAGGAGTGGGTGGGTGTCGTTATGGAAATCCTTGGGGGAGGTCTTTGGCCAGCTGTGGACGTCATTTGGCTGAAACGAAGGAAGGGTGGTTGTACGTTAGTTAACTATGGTCCTTGAATTGCTTCCACATGGAACATTCGCCGCGCCCTATTTCACAATAGCGCCCACATTATAGTGAAATTATTAACTGACACGTTGTCAGGAGGACTTTCAGACGTTAAGATCGGCCTATGGACGTCAATAGCAACGTTTGACGCTGACGTAGCCTTGGGCTAAGAAAACATTAATTAATCATAAAAACTTGTTTCCCAGGAGGCTACGTGCTAGTAGGCGGCGCGATATGTATGGAACTGCTGACGAAGCAGGGCTGGTCGTCCGCGTACACCGTAGAAGCCGTCATCATGCAGATAGCGGCAACCCTGGTGAAAGGCAAAGCGCGCATCCAATTCGGCGCGACCAAGGTTGTCTCGCAGTCCCAGTATAGCCTTGCCCGCGCGCAGCAAAGCTTCAAATGTCTCGTGCAGATACATGAGAAGAATGGTCAGTATAGTTTTTTATTTACATGGACTTTTTTAAACTTGGAAAAATCAATGTAGTCAGGTACTTCCCGACTAACACTTGACAAAACTGATACGCCACAAGAAAACTTTATTTTTGGCGCTATCATTGCGGCCTAGTCCAAAATTCCAAACCCGTTTTGCTCCGGATATTTTTTTTGTACTTCGCTCCGTGAAACGATTTCGAAATTAATATTCACGAATGTTACTTGAAGAAAGATAGAGGCCAAGCACTATTCACCTCAATGGACGCTACATCTAATTTTAGGCTCTTGGTAGATTTATGTACTTACTTATCAGTCTCATAGCTAGTTCTGTCTGTTGAAACTGAATAATCTTGTACCACAGCCACTACGGTCCATATTACGAACGAAGCTGACAACTTGATTCAATCAGACGAATAGAAGCTTTTAGATTGTTTGATCTGCAATATTTAGCCCAATTACAGGACTGAACTTATGACGCGATTGATTAGTTTTCATCTTTCACACGCACTATGATGTTTGTTCGTTCGTTTCAGCCGAAAGACGTCCACTGCTGGAAAAAGGCCTCCCCCAAGGATTTCCACAAAGACCGGTCTTGCGCCGCTCACATCTAGGCACCTCCCGTGACCAGGTCGTCGGTCCACCTAGTGGGAAGCTTGCCCACGCTACGTCTTCGGCTCGTGGTCGCCACTCGAGAACTTTTCTGCCCCAACGGCCATCGTTTCTACGAGCTATGTGCCCTACCCACTGCTACTTAATTTTAGCAATTCTGCGAGCTATGTCGGTCACTTTGGTTCTCCTGCGGATCTCCTCATTTCTGATTCGATCATGCAAGGAAACTCCAAGCATAGCCCGCTCCATCGCCCTTTGGGTGACCTTGTTGACGCACTATGTATGTATCATAATTTAATTTGGCATATTGATTGATTCAAAAATGTTGCATTCCAGGCTGGTTCACACCTCCGAAAGAGGACGGCTAATGCCGGGCTCGGCGCCCTGGGCCGGGTTCCGCCGTCTATGTGTAAGCCGACTGAATGGACTATGTGGATGATATCTCGACTATGTATGTGTACTTTAATGTTAAGTGCTATTAATGTTCTGATAGTGCGGGCGGTCGCGACCTCGCGAGAGACTTCATAAGACTTATAGGAAATGTTTAAATGTGTAACGTTTTTTGTAATCATTAATTTTCTCATAAAAAAAAACAAAGTTATCCACGAGTAGCCTTAGACGTTACTGGAGTGTAAAGTTGGAAAATTCTTTGCATTTCTTTTTAGTTATGGAAATAAAAGAAAACCTGTGATTCTTATTTGCCGTCTTTTAATCTCCTCAATATCTTCGTGTAATATTTACAGTATCGCGCCGGGTTAGAGGCAAAATCGATTATTTAGGCCAAACAAGTCTGTTGATTTTACTATCACTATAGTTCGGTCGCCGAGCACATAGAATTTCGTCCAATGACCCCAAGCTACCCATCGTTATTAGCTTATGGTCATTGGACGAAATTCTATCTGCTCGGCGACCGGACTTTAGATATGAAATCAAATGCAGAGTTGAATGGTATATTTTAAAATAAAATACAGAAAATTGATAGGTTTTCCCTCTAACCCGGCGCATGTTTATTCATTTACCGAGTACATAGTATGCTAGTAGTATAAAAATATATCTGTCACCGTTTTGAATACTTTGGTAGTCCTTGTAATATATTGCCGTGTACATTAAAGTTAATTCGATATTAAATAATTTTACGACAATCCTATAGCTTTGATTTTTGGTTCTGTCTGTTGTGATCCATTAGTATTTTAAGGTAGGCCACGTGGTCGTTACACCCTGGTTCGTTTGCAATTTTGCTGAAGTCTTTAGCATACATTATTTTTAGCCATTGCTTCAGTTTCGGGTACCTGAAAAAAAGTATTAATACATAATATACACAGTATTATAAAATATTAAGTTCTTCCGGAATTCGATTTTTATGGTTTATGGCTAAATAGAATTTATTTATTGACCTACAATAAATTTATCAATATTCAAGTCTAATCTGTTTATTCCGAATGACTCTTTACCGTGAAGGCTTGAGGTGCTATCGTGGTTTGAGATAAAAAAGACAAACTTTATTGTCACACACATAATGAGTGAGTACATAGAAAAATGCAACTAAAAAGTACATAATCTATTGGGTAGAAAAGTTTGCCGGTCATTTTTTAAAACCCTATTTCTATTACAAAAGCCGATAAAACTTACTTCTTCCCATCAACCGGCACCAGCCCATCCAGCGAAGATAGCGTAGAGAATGCGCAGATGTCAGCTACTGTCATGACGTCATCGGCAAGGTAGGTAGTCTGGGAGAGATACTCTTCCGTGGTGGAGTAAGCGTTCTTGATTCCCCACACCGCTTCTTTGGGCATCTCTGACATTTGGCCCATGTATGTTGGCACCTGGAAGCAAAGTTAGTCCAGTCATTTCGTCCGAAAAAAAGGCAAATAAAAGAAAATGAATTTGCGCTTCTAATTTTTTAATATGTTGTAGGGGATACCTAGAAAAGCTTAACTTGAGATTGTCGACCAAGCTTTCTTAGGAGCTTTCGCCGCCATCTTGGAAAACGCTTAAAATTTGTTTTTCGGCAATAACTCGGCTTTCTTTTTTTTCTTTTTCAGCCAAATGACGTCCACTGCTGGACAAAGGCCTCCCCCAAGGTTTTCCACAATGAACGGTCCTGCGCTGCCCGCATCCAGGCTCTTCCCGCGACCTTTACCAGATCGTCGGTCCACCTAGTAGGAGGCCTGCCCACGCTACGTCTTCCAGCCCGTGGTCGCCACTCGAGAACTTTCCTGCCCCAACGGCCATCGTCTCTACGAGCTATGTGCCCCGCCCACTGCCACTTGATTTTAGCAATTCTGCGAGCTATGTCGGTTACTTTGGTTCATAACCTACCGGGGCTTGAGTTTCGCCACGATTTAAACCATAAATATCCAATGTAAATCCATCATCTTGATATTTGTAATATAATGTTTTAGGCACATCTTGATATTTACCAGTACGCGCTTTCAGATCTGTCATTTTAACTTTAGCTTCGTCTAATTTTGTTTTTAGCAAATTCCAACGGATCAATGCATATTTACGTTCCAATTCTCCTGTAAATTCTAATTTGTTTTCCTCAATAATAGCATTCATCATTGCATCTTTACTTGTCAATGCATCTACATAAGCATCTACTTTTACAGCTTGATTTGCTGGAGCAAATGCTCTGCGGCGAATTTCTTTTAGGTAAACTGCAGCAGATCCTGCTCCTTCTAATTCGTTAGCAGCTTCAGCCGCAATTAAAAGTACTTCTGCATAACGCATGTAAATTTTGTTTACACCATCGTCATTTGGTGCGCTGGCAATACGTTTCATCCATTCAAAACGATATTTACCAAAATACCAAGTCTGTAAATCTGTAAGTTCTTGTTTTGATTTACCGTTTACCGCAGCACCCCATTTATAAGGAACACAAGTTACATCTCTTCTAGTATCAGCTTGATCATAGTCATAAAAAACAAATGGCAATGGTCCGTTAACTCCTCCCTTATTGGTTCCCATAGCTTGAAATTGATCAACAGCATCATGTCTAACCGCAAAAGTAAACAGCATTCTTCCTCTAGAATCAGCAAAGGGAATTTCCCAAAGAGACTCTCCTCCTGCAGTTGTATTTTCTTGATTGTATTTTCTCCACAGCCCCTCAAAAGTTGGCTCTAAACGTGCCGTTCCACTTGTAATAACCGAACGACATTCCTCTAATGCTAACTTGTACATGGCAGCTACTGAAAGTTCTGGATCATTACTTCTTCTTACTCCGTCAGGATATTGCTGATAACCACTTGCCATCCCCTCTCTTCGGACTTCACATAATCCTACGATATCCCACCGTAACCTGCTCAATTCTTCCTCGAGTTCCATTAGCTTCACGTCTGTACGCAGTGTGCGAGCGTTATAGGTTGCCAGGGCCAGAGGTCGTCGGTGTTGGTAGCCTGGCATCCCCCGGGGATTCTTCGCACCCCTTGCCCCACCGTTACCGTGACCGCTACCGTGGTCCGGGATAGTGGGGCCGCCGGGGACTAGGGGCCGTTTTTTTGTTTGTGCTACCATTTGGAGGGTTTTGCCCTAATCGCCACGCTTGGCAGGCGGGTTGGCGATCGCAGTTTTTTACTTGGTTTCGCACGCAGACGCTGCTGCCCGTCCGGTGCTACAGGAGTTTGTCGCCTCTTACGACACGCCTCCTGTGGGCGGTGGGGAAAAGTATTCTTTTACGGCCGTCCCCACACGGCAATATAAATAATTAAATAATTATTATATAAATAACTCGGCTATCCGATGAGATTCGAAAATTTTTGTAGGACACTTTTTGTAGCTTTTTTTGTGCCCTCGATTTACACTACGCACAGCAAAAGCTCAACACGATACGATATACTAACTTGAGCGCGCTCGACGCTGAGCGTGGATTCACCGACTTTGCGGCGCGCTGGAGATCGTAATTTTTGTCCAACATAAAAAAATCCAAGAAGGAAATTGTAGGTCTGAATATGCTCTACAAGTTTGAATTCCACAATTTTTTATATTTATTAAGACCCAAAGAAAAAAAAAGAAAAAAACAAAAATTGTGTCCAAAATTTTTGACTTTATCGATCGATATCTCGATAACGATGCATGATACGCTAAAAATGGTTCGGGCGTTATTGTAGAGCACAAAGAAAGCTACAAAAAGTGTCCTACAAAAATTTTCGAGTCTCATCGGATAGCCGAGTTATTGCCGAAAAACTAATTTTACCCCTTTTTTCAACATGGCGGCGAAAGCTCCTAGGAAAGCTTGGTCGACAATCTCAAGTTAAGCTTTTCTAGGTATCCCCTACAACATATTAAAAAATTAGAAGCGCAAATTCATTTTCTTTTTTGAATGTACGTAATGACTGGACTAAGTATGATGATTTTTTTTTGTGAACGTAGTTGACGTTCGTTTTTCGAACCACGAAAGTATTTTACTTGTTATTTTTGGGCAATCAACAACTACAGTTTGTGGGGTTATTCCCAGTTGTGAGAGACTGGGAGTTGGGGCATTTTTTGAAATTAACGCCCGTATTCACAAACGATGCTTGCTAGTGAAGCAGAAAATCGAACGCACAGTGTTGAATAGAGCTCTTTAGTTCATGTGTCACCCAGTGCGTCCATGCGCACTGACCTCATAGTAATATTTTTAAATAAGAAATTGATGTTTGTGAAAAAACATAGGGTACTTTTCTGTTTAAACAAGAAAAATATTGGAACAGCTTACCATCACAGTTCTAAGCCGTTGAAACAAAACACCACAGTTGAAAAATAGCCTCTGATGGACAGTCGCCCGTTTTCTTCTATCTTTAGGATAGAGATATTCGTGCTCCGGTCCGCCATATTTGTCCAGCAAATAAATTACGATTGCATGGCTGAAAAATAACTAAAATAAATAAAGGTGATATTATGTATTAAACATTTTAAATTACTTTATCAGCTCCGTAGTTGAGTTTACGAGTTTAGGAGAGTCGTTAAATCTGACTTCTGACCCCGAGGAACTATATTTTACGAGTCCGAATCGATGTCATACCCATTAGCAAATAATTTTACTTTTTATAGTGGCGGTAAAATAGTCATAAAGAAAAGTTTATGAGCTACACCTGGGTTGGATTTCTGCTGAGGTTTCTGCACAACTGCACCTCTACCAAGCATAAATACTATTGAAGTTTGAAATACGCATCAAAATAAGCTGTAAGTACCTTCATAATTAATTAAAAGTTACTTAATTTATAATGAGAAGAATAGGGTACTAACCTGTCACTCAGAGCGAAATCTCCTTCATCTATAAATGGTACAGTCCGCATAGGATTTTTCTGGAAAAACGAATATATTGCTACATAACTTTTCATAAGTTCGTTTCAGTTGAAAGACGATTACTGCTGGACAAAGACCTCTACCAAGGATTTCCACGAAGACCGGTAAAGCCGCCCGCATTAAGGCACCACCCGCGACCTTCACCAGATCGTCGGTCCACCTAGTGGGAGGCCTGCCCACACTACGTAAGTTTTTATTTATTCTAACCAATCTGCCAAAAAGGTTATTCCAATTTTATCGCCCGGGTGATAATATTATAGGGTGTTGCAAAGATATTTCTGTGGAGTCAGTAGGTTCGATTTTTTAACTAGATGGTATTGATTGTTTATAAAAATCTTACCTTTCTCAACTCCGGCGTATCTTGCTCTCTCAAGATTGGGTTGAGGTCCCTTTGCTCTATATCTAGTCCCAAGATATGAACGAGCATCTTCACAGCTCTGGCTGGAGGGCTCTGATCAGTCTTGTACAATATGGTCTTCATTGTGAGTTGTGTCTGTTCTTTATACTGAAGAAGAAGAAGAAAATAGTTTTTTTTTGTCTTTGGTATTGCGGTTTTTTGTTGAATTTAGGCTAAAAAGTTCTGAGCTATAAGGGCGTTTGGTTGCAGTCTGTTTAAATCGTTTATTTGGTTCACAAAAGCACAGTTTATTAGAATAATTAAGCTAGATTCTACAGCTAAAGCCCGATCACGCTAGTTTTGTACAGATTAACTTCGAATCTGACGAGTAAGTTCTAATATAACTGCAAATCCCAGGATAACGAGTTTCCACACTTTTTAAATCGACTCTTAGTGAATTTAAACACTTTTCAACTACATACCTACTAAGTTGGTTGCGCGTTGCGTGATGGCACCGTGACTCTAGGAGCCCCGGGATCGATTCCTATTAGGTCAATCTGTAATGCGAATATCAAATTGTTGCGCGTCTGGGCGTTCTAAGACAATATTCTGTTAAACACCTACCTATTATAATCTGAAATAATGATTAACTTAAATAAAACCTATCTCTGAATTTCTTTTTCGTAAAAACAGGAACAAAACAAACACATAACCTCAAATTTAACAGTTGTACCTTGAATTCCTATGTGGTTTCAATTAATTGTAACAAACTGGCGCATGCAGGTGAATAAACTGTAATTTTTAACAAGTGTACGTAAATAGAATTAATTTACGAAAGATTTCACTGTATTATTCTACTAGCTAGATTGTACAGTACTTTGACCTAAGATAATTAACGCTATGCGAAGATAAAGATTTATCTTGCGCTTGTTGTTCTACGTACCGGTTTAGTTCGTAACTCTTACCACAGATGGCGGTTTTTCTGGAGATGTAAAATAATACTCGTAGAACCATAGAATGCCAAAGTGGTACCCATAGAGAAAAGTAATACATAGGAAGGTACCTAACTAAAACTAGTTCGATCTCCACTGACCGAAAAGGCGTTAAAACTACAATTAAATAGCTAGGTGTAGTTGTAGGTCCTTATCATCATGCCATTTTGCATTATGGACATCACTTAATGATTGAAGTGAGGTTGTCTGTATGTAACATTTATAATTCTAATTTTTTATATCAGATTAAGTATTCTTTTCTGGATAAAGTTAAGTATTCTTGATTATTCATAAATTAAAATAAATACACTGGCACGCTCATTTACTAATTCTTTAGAAACTCAACCTTTTCTTACGGCAAAAGTGTTTTAACCAAAAACGTGCTATTAACTTCAGTTAGGGGCTTAAGGCAATTACCTTTTTTGACATAATTGGGCAATTAATTAAAAAAATATTCTTATTTAATCTTGTTTAATTAGTTTTGTTTACACTTTACCCATCAACCAATAAAGTAGGTAGTCATTTTACGTAAACAATACCAAGGTTACATCATAAACGATACTTACCTACTTATTTCACTTATCATAAGAGGTATTTTGACCCGACCTGGGTAAGAGATAGGGTAAATATAAATTTAATGTATTAGGTACAACATTGATATCTGCCATTATCTGCTACGTCATTAATTACAAGCGCTTGGACAAATGACGAAACCTTATAATTTGGGGTCTTTGTATCACGTTTGGGGCTTAACCTTCTGTATCAAAGTTGACCTTTGATGTTACAAATCTGTTTTTGTTTGTCTTTACGTAGGCAATAATGTTAAAATAATTCGAGATTAACTCATTTAGTGTAAGTTTGGTTTGGGAAAATAATATTCATGACTACAAGTAAAAGTAAAAGTAAGATTGACCTTTGCAATTAGATTATAGAGATATAATATTAATTTGATCTTATTCTGTCGTGAGGTAATATTTTTTTTTCTAGAAATAATATTTGAGTGCCTATGTCTAAGTAGTATTGTTACTTTGATTCAATAAAGTTGCGTAACTTGACGTCAAAAGGAATTAAATGACTCAATTACTAAGATTAATGACGAAGTACCTAGTGGATCGTAGGTAGTAGACAAATCGATGAATAAGGCTGCGTTATTTTAATACAGATTTTTTTATTTAGTCAGATATCCATAATGGAAATAATATCGACATACATTTTCTTATGATTTTCATGCTCTTCCATGTTACCCTCTTTGATTACAGTATGTACAGCTTCTTAAATGTACCCCTTTAATCCATCTTCGGTCAAGATCACAAGTTTTCTTAAAACCTCTTAGTAAAATTTCAGCAAACCTTAATACGGCACATTAGTAAATAAGTATGACACTGATTCGGCGTAATGCGTGCGTCTGATCGCTTCAGCCAACATCACTGAAATATCAATGGTCTGCAATTTCGGACACAACTTCATGTGTTTCTCCTGAGGTATCGTATTCGTCACCACAATAGCCTCCAAACATGAACTGTTGATCTTATCAATGGCATTTCCAGCGAATATTCCGTGACTCAATATCGCGTATATTTTGCTAGCTCCAGCTTCGCGCAATTTCTCCGCTCCTTTGACTATTGTGTCGCACGTGTCAGCTAAGTCATCTACCATGATAGCTATTCTGTTCTTGACATCTCCGACTAGCACTGTTGAGTCGCCTTCGTTCGCTCTTTGTCTCTCTTTGTGGATTATAGCAAAGTCGATCTCTAGTCTGTCAGCTATAGCAGTCATCCTCTTAGCACCACCAGCGTCTGGTGATACCATCACACTGGTTTTCCACTCCGGTATATTCTCCATGATCCACTTCGTGATAGCTGGTTCTGCGTATAGGTTGTCGACTGGGATGTTGAAGAATCCTTGGATTTGGGACGCGTGGAGGTCGATGGTGATGACGTGGTCAGCTCCAGCTACTGATACAAGGTTGGCGAGTAACTTGGCTGTGATGGGTGCTCTTGCCTTTTCTTTCTTGTCCTGTCTGGAGTATGGGAAACAAGGGATGACAGCTGTGACGCGGGACGCTGATGCAATCTTGCAAGCGTTGATCATGATAAACATCTCCATTAGGTTATCGTTGATATCCCCACACCCACTTTGGACGATGTAGACGTCTTCTCCTCTGACTGATTCCCCAATTTCCACATTTGTTTCCTTATTGCTGAAGTATTTTGTTGTCGCTTTTCCGAGGGGTATTCCTAGTTTTGCGACGATCCTTTTGGCGATCTCTGGGTGAGAAGTGCCAGTGAAAATTTTGATGTTAGGCATCCTTGGGCTTGGGTTGATGAAACTTTTTCTTTGTTTTTCTTCTCTTGGGTTCTCCTGGCTATCTTCAGGTTTCATTAAGAGTTCTTAAAAGCGGTATCTTCTCAGTCCAGTTGCCGGACACAGAATGATCTTGTCTGCATTTAAAACTGATTTATCAATCTGGGGTCAAGATATCAGGTCTCCGGTAATCAGAGTCCCCCGCAATGGAAGTGTACATACAGTTCGTTATCTGTCCAGTAAACACAAACAACGGTTCATATTGTTTTGCGTAAGTCTGTGATAATATTCGTAATAGTTACAACACTTTCATTATGGTTATGTAACTGCTCAATAATAAAATATGGTAACGATGCAATCAATACTTTGAAAGAGCTTTCATTTAATTTGTAATTCGTATCCATAGTAACCATTCTGGTTTTCTTTGGGGTTCGGCGAAATTACTTTTAATTGTGCGCCTGGGGTACAGGCTTAAATACCAGCTGGGGTTGCGGTAATGCGGTACCTATCCATTACCGTTAGGGACATATTGGAAAAAGTGTGAGCGATTAAATATTCTCGAATTCTCGTTGTACCTATTCTCATATAGTAATAGTTGTAATAGTTGTACTCGTAGTAACTCGTCAATAAAATATCTAAGTTAGATTGGCAGTTCATAGTTAGTTACTTCTAGTTTTTCCCTTGTTATTTTTGTAACATTGTACCTTGGGATAGTAGCTAGTGGGAGTTGTAATAAAAGCGAATTAAAATAATATTATTTAATCATTACGTACGCCTTAACTAACAAGGTATTGTTTACCTAGCGGCGGTCCCAAACAATAGAACAAAACACAAAGCTTTACAGTTAAATTAGTTAGCAAAATTTGCTTTTAAGGTGTAGGCATTACAAGCGAGCATTGCACTCGTACACAGTCCAATAGTTGCTATTAATTATCTCCAACGAAATAAATTATATAATTATTAGATTCACTGAAAATATCGTGAGCAATAACGCCGTTATTCAAGTCACACAAGTCAATATTTGTTGTGGATTTTCTGTAATTATCGTAGTTATTCTGATTGTCGTCCAGGCCGTATATTTTGATTTCTGTAACCATATTTGCCCAAACCGCTTCCGGACCGCAGAATACGTCGAAATCATCACCTTCACTTGTTATTTCTAGTTCTGTATGATTAACCTCAAAGTTTACTGTCATATTTGACGACATGTAAAGGCTGCCCAAGGCATGAAAGACCTCTATTTCTATAAGACCGTTGGTGACAACGCTTATTCTCTCCAATGCGATTGTGAGAGAGAAGGGAGAGTTTTTGCGAGTTAGTTCTGCTGTTTCTTTTGTATCCTGAAAAGCAAAATAAAACTGTTAAATAGAAGTTTGATAAAAATCTTAGATTTTATAATAATAATAACTCTTTATTGCACACCACAACAAGAACAAGAAAAATAAAAGAAACAAACGGACGAGAAGGTACAATAGATTTGTATCTCAGATCATAGTTCTATGATCTGAGGGTATGACCTAATATTTTTTATGTCTTAAAATTTAAATCGAAAACAATCGAAATTAAGAACCTCCTCCTTTTGTTGAAGTCGCTTAATGAGCTCACAATTTAATTAATGGGTAACTTTTTGACTGACGTCTATTTCACAGGCATCTATTTGAATGATTACTTAATTAATATTATAATTCATTAATTATAATATTATCTATCAGGTAATAGAGTAGGTACTTAAATAGTTCTAGTAACATAAATAAAGTTATATTATTGGAACTAGAGGTGGGCGCCACGCCGGCGCGCCGCCGCCGCCGCGATTTTTTTCACGCCGCCGCCGCCGACGACCAGCTGTCGGCGCGCCGATACTGATACTGTACGAACTATTTGAAATTTATTCCTCTCCTATACTGTACTAATTTGTGTTTCAAACGCAGAAGAACTATTTTTTTATTGAGTTGAGCGGCTATTCTAGTTAAATAAAGTCCTAGTATCACTGCGACCGGTACCGATCTATTGTGATCGCCGCTATTTTCCTTATAGTTCGCCTCCGAGTCCTGCATCCATTAGGAATTGCAGTATATTTTTTGGGGGGCGATATGTTTTACATCTTGTGGGCTTAGGATGTGTTTGCCCAGGTGTAAATTCCGCTTGCGCATCAAAGGTCCGCAGTCCGTGAGAATGTGTAGTGGCGTTTTATCTCCCTCTTGGCACATCCTGCACGTTATTGATTCGGACAGTCCCATAGTGGACAAATGCTTGTTTAAGCTGCTGTGTCCAGTGAAGGCTCGAACTAAGATGCGCATTTTGATCCTACTCAGTCCTATGATCTGCTTAGAGCATTTTCGGTCATAGGTTTTTATAAGAGCTATGGATTGAGAGATTGATCCTTGCGTGTCTGACCATGCCTTAAAGGATTTGTTTAAATAGATGTTCTCCAGGGTCATTCAAGCGAGACTTTTGGGAATGCCACAAAAGGGTTCTGGACCATATTGTGTTCCCTCCGCTCCCGCTCTGGCCAGTTCGTCGGCATTTTCACTGTCCACGATTCCCGCGTGACCTGGAACCCATCTCAGCGTTACTCTGTTACGTTTTCCTAGGGTATTCAGTCGACTCATGCAGTTTTCTACCAACTATGAGGTGATTAAGTTGGAGTTTAAGGCCATCAGCGCGGCCTGACTGTCTGAGTTAATGTAAATTATGTGGTTGGCATAATTTTTTCGCAGATTAGCACATTCAATAATGGGGTAGACTTCTGAAAGATAGATGCAAATTTACCCGGACTTTGAGATAGCCTAAGCTTCGGCTGCTCTCCATACACGCCAAAGCCTACGTTAGGGCCCATTTTTGACCCATCAGTAAACCATATAACAGAAGAACTAACTTTAATATTTATTCTTTAATGCCATATAAATTGTTACACAAGGCGAACTTAATGCCATTGATATACTAATAATTGATTGAATAACTTAATACTAACTATATTAACAGTTAATCAAGAAGATCATCTGCTGCTATCTTTCCCGAAAACTATTATCCGGGCCTCTTCAAGGCGAGAGTGAATAGGCACTTACAGGGCAGATATGTACCATCCTAGACTGCATCCCACTTAACATCAGGTGCGATTGTGGTCAAATACCTGCCTTGTTATGCATAAAAAAAAAACATCATTCAAGTTACTGCTTGGTCTAGTAAATAATTGATCGCGAGAGGCGCCGGTCCCTCTTGCTGTCAAGAAAAAATTCCCGCCTTCGTCTGGCTACAATTTAATCAAAAAAAAAAGATCAAGCATTGGACTTGATCCGAGACTTGCAGCTATGCCTGCCTTTGATTCCTACTGATGATGATGATTCATCCGACCGATTTCGGTCATGGTGACCACTTCGACTTAGCTGTCTTAGCGGCGCTGGTACGCCCGAAGATGGCTTACATAGCCGATCTTCGCGGAAAACTCCTCACACATTGAGAGTACTCCTCACACATTGAGAGTAATTACCCGCCAACATAATTATAGTGAATGGCGACAGATGGACGGGATTTACATCATCGCGTTTTGCGTCGAGTTCAGTTGTGCGCTGCTCGTTGAATTCGCGGACTCGCCTCTACACAACACAATCTCCCGCCATTATAGGTGCTGTGCTGCTAAACCTTCCCATTGTGATTTGAGAGGGCTCATTTTGCATCTTTTCGTATGCTGCTTCTGGATATCTCTGTACTTGACTATCTGAGGAGTTGACGCCATGTTTCCGCTTACCCTCCTCAAGTTCAAGTAGAAGATTGATTCCTACTACACTAATTGATGACGAAAGACGCAGGAGGACAAAGTGACTGACATAGCCCACAGAATCGCTAAAATCAAGTGGCAGTGGGCGGGGCACATATCTCGTAGAGCTGATGGCCGCTGGGGCAATTAAGTTTTTGAGTGGCGACCACGAGCCGGAAGACGCAGCGTGGGCAGGCCTCCCACTAGGTGGACCAACGATTTGGGGAAGGTCGCAGGAAGTGCCTGGATGCGAGCGGCGCAGGACGTCTTTCGGCTGAAACGAAAGAACTAACGCTAAGAAAGATGGCTAAGCTAAAGAAATAGCCAAAATGGACCCTCGTATAGCACTTGCATTTAATCTGATCACCATGAAGTCCATGGTCTTGACAATGACCACACTTAGTGAGAAGAACCTCGCAAGTCTCTTAACTTTGGAAATGATCCATAAGGCTGGCAAGTCGCCTAACGAATTCTCTTATCGCTCAATTAATCTGACATTTGTATTGATAAAATTATGTAAAAGGATCATTCTTGCTCGTTTATTCCCTTGCCTAAGTATGACCCATGTAATATAGTATACCCGACCATAAATTTTGGCAGAAACCATACCAACCATAATCAGTACAATGTTTGGAAAAGAAAGAATCCTGTACGTCTGCTTTCGCTGCGGCTTCAGCTGGGTTAATCATAAAGGACTACTCTATGAAATTAAAAAGTACCTTCTAGCACACTACTACTACCACCTGCTCATGGATTCTTATCTCAGTGACAGACAGTTTTAAATCAAACTCGGTGACAAAATCTTCTCTTTTTAGCTGCAGAGCTGGAGTACCCCAGGACTCTGTACTTGGTCCGATACTGTATAACATCTACTAGTAAAGTAGCCCAGACACCAGAAAGCTGCGGCCTTCCTCAAATGTAACTGTGATCTTAAAGCGACTAGACTGTTGCAATTTCAGCTGCTTGGCTGACCAAGTGGCGCATGTAATTAAGCCCCGAAGTCTCACCATATTATCATTTAAGACGTGAAACTTATCCTCCGGCCAATCTAGACCTCGACACATTGCTGCAATCAACCTGCTTTAAAATCCTGGACCGTAGGATGACATGGAAAGACCATAAATATAAATAAAACAGAACTGAATATAATATTCCACCGACAGTCAGCTAATCCAATATTAACTATGTGCCTCCAAAGGGCTCAAAAATACATGTTATGGGTACTTTTATCGGCACATTGGTACGCTCGCCTTTAGGAAATACACGAAACCTGATCTCAGCCAAACCCGCTATCTAAATATCAAAGTATCTATCTATGTAAACCACTGCTTTAGTGGCTCAAACCCCAAGCAACTGCAAATCACCCGATTAGTCTTGACGACAGATACTAAAAAAGCAGATTTAAAAAAAAAAAACCTAATGAACAAAGGTCAAACAAGGTCACGCCGCCGACGCCGCCGCCGTCGAGGTCAAAAAGTCGGCGCGCCGCCGCCGGCCAATTTTATATCGGCGCCCACCTCTAATTGGAACTGAAGAGACCCCTGGCGGCGCTGCTGTCGGCGCTGCGCGTCACGACCTGTATATAAAGGCGGGAGCGACCGTCTCTCGTCCATTTGCCCATCAGCCGCCGGAGAAGAAACATCAAGCCAGAAGCTCTGCCCGATTTACTTCCGATTTATTTTCGATTATTTTTGCAATAATTGTTTTTTTTAGTTTGGTTCGAATAAATTATTTTTTTAAAGTAAAAGTTGCGTTATTTATAAGAATATCATAAGAGAGTCATTCTTATTTATTTTTCCGTTAGTTGAAAGTTTCCAAGTTTATCATGACTGTAATTACCTATCTAAGCAAATATTTAGCATAATCTATTATTTCATTAAACAGATATTATAGGTGTTGTACTCAGTACATTAGTATAGAAATCATATTAGCCCAATCAAATAGTTCGATTTATAATTCGCTTGCATTATAATGTTAAAACTTTTGGAAAAGGCCAACTACGGTGCGTAGGTAATCTATNAATGGCGCGTTACGCGACATTCAAATCAATATAATACTAGGTATCTGTCTGCTATAGCTTACGGATGTATATTTATTTGTCTTTCGTCCAAAATGAGTCGAAATCAGTGATGAAATAAAATTAAATTATTGTACCTACATATTTTAAGTAATTAAATATTTAATTCTACTTTTTAAGATACCGCGAGTCCGTCCCGGCGACTACTATCCCAGTGATCCTGATGACCGGAAAGATTATGAACAGGTATGCTACGCTATAATAATTGAACCGACTATATTTTTTTGTTGCAATAGCCTATATTACAATGAGACAAGATGTCACTCACAGTGTTAAACTTGATGTGATACGTTTGTCTGTATTATTTTTTCAAAAAGAGTTTTAAAAATCTTATTGCTTTGCAGATCTTATCTCAATCAATAGTCAAAGTTGTGGTGCCAACAGAAAGGTAAGAGTTATGAAATAATTTATATGAATTCATTTTAAACAGTTAGAGCAGTGTTTTTCAACCTGTGGGTCGCCAAGCCTCTACGGTCGCGAGAGGTGGTTAAAACTACCTCAGTAAAATCATAAAATAAATGTTGTATGGATTTAAATATTCGATTCCTACAACATATTTGTAACATTATAAAATGCATGGAAAAAAAGTGAGCGGTCGGGGGGTCGCAAAATATTTTTTCATGCTAGGGGGGTCGCGTCATGTTGAAAAACACTGAGCAGTATCGTTCGTTCGTTTATTCTTCAGGAACTACATTATGTCGTTTTTGCTCTCCTGAATAATTTTACAAAAAAATATTCGCCCCCCTTTGCTGCGTCGGCGACGAATTGACTCACTTTAATTATTGCCTTAAATTGAAAATTTAGTTTTTAGAACCCTACAAAAAACACACACATTAGGGCGCTTTCAATTTGGACGTTTCGCGTCGGCCGTTTGTCTTGCAAGACCGCACGCAGTTGTCAAATTTTTAATTTACCGTGTGCGGTCCTGCAAACGCACGACAAACGTCTATAGAGAGTTACTCACCTGGTGTCCGTGGTTGCGCAAAGCTGCATACATTTTGTTGGTAGCCGGCGACTGGTTGCGCCGCCATGGTGTCCCGGAGAAATATAGCCCTAAGTGTGCGGGCACGAAACTGGCGACGGGCCGCGCAATGAGGGCTATCGTTTTTATACTTAACAGTTGGCACCCCTGGCGATTGACTGGACCTTACTCTACAGTGGCGCCATCTTGATGAGTGCAAATGCGATAGTCCTCCTACCACTTTCGCGCTCACCAGTTGGTGCCACTGTCTTCGCTACTAGCAAGTGACAGGACCTTACTCTACAGTGGCGCTAACTGGTGAGCGCTAAAACGATAGCCCTCATTGGGAGAGCGGCGCGGCGCGGCGCGGGGCGATGCGTACAACAACATGACAGTATATTATTATGGTGACGCGCACGGAACTGGCGGCGGCGGAGCGAGGCGATCGCAACATTAAGGNGGTCAGCTAGTATTAGTATAGATATAGATGACCCACGCTGAACTGTCCCACCAAACTCAATGACAGGAGGACGCTACCATCGTTCAACTATATGGTTTCCAACATGGCAAAAATCGGAACCAGCGATCCGGTATTGACGGTGGCGCCCCACTGTCAATGTCATGCATAGGACAGTTCAGTATTTTGGAACTATAGAACCAGTTATATGTCAAAATGTTTCCACAACTTAACACTCGATGGCGCTAGACGCAATACTTTCAAATATTTTGTTACAAAGAACAATACGCAATACTATTCCTCATCGCCGCCGGTCCGCGTCGCGTAGTCCCGCCAATCGCTCCGCTGTCGCCAGCTTCGTGCCCGCAGACTAATGTGTGTGTTTTTTTATTTAATAATTACGCCTTGCAATGATTGGTAAAGCCCGGTCTCTGAGCACGTAGAATTTTGTCCAATGACGCCAAGCTACCCATCCTTATCGCTCGCGCTATTGCTGTCACGCTCGCACACTAACTGCGAGCGCCCGTCGGGATGGTTAGCTTAGACAAAATTCTACGTGCTCGGCGACCAGACTATAAATAAATAAATATCCTTGGACATTTACACTGCGCTTCTAGTCCCAAACTAAGCAAAGCTTGTACTATGGGTACTAGACAACGGATATAAACATACTTAAATACTTTTTTTTTTGTAAATACATACTTATTATACATAGAAAACACCCAGTCCAATACAAACAAATAAGTTCATGCACACAAATGTTTGTACTGTGCGGGAATCGAACTCGCTACCTCCGGAATAGTAGTCCGTTTCGAACCACTACACCAAACGGCCGACAATAAACACTATCAAAATACTGCATCTCTTCCAGAAACATACTGATGCTGATCCACCGGATGGTGGAGTTCGTGATCCGGGAAGGCCCGATGTTCGAGGCCATCATCATGAACAAGGAGATGAGCAACCCGTTCTTCCGGTTCCTGTTCGAGAACCAGTCGCCGGCGCACGTGTATTACCGCTGGAAGCTGTACTCCATGCTGCAGGGCGACTCGCCCAAACAGTGGGCGCTCAACGACTTCCGCATGTTCAAAGGTACACTCGGCTCCTGCTCTAAGTGCTTGTTCACGTTGACTCGCGGGCGCAGTGGCGGGCGCGGTGACGAAATATCAAACATATGTAGTGATGCCAAGTGTTCACGTACGAAACGCACGTGCGGTCTAACTAGCGGGCAAGCTAGCGACTGGCGCGCGCGGAGCGCTCGCGGTAATTTCAACGCGTGAAGATGTTTGTGTGTGTTCATGTCAAACTAGCGGCGGCGCGCGCGTTTCACTCGCGACGTCAGGTAAGTTCAACCAGTTTGAACTTGTCGCTAGAAACGATAGTACGTCACACTCGCGCGAACGCCTGTTCGTCAATGTGAACACGAGCTCGCGACGTTTCCCGCGCCCGCGCCCGCGCGTGCCTACGTGAACAAGCACTTACACAGTCTCGGCTATGGTTGCCAGGAGTCCGGCTTTAGCCGCACATGTTTGCATTTTTACGGTCTTGTCCGGCCAAATAGTGGCTTGTCCGGCTTTTGTTAGGCTTATTATGTGACTGCCGTGCCAGGTGAAAGTTGAGCTACAGGATAATATCAAGCGCACGCATCAGGATGTTAGGCAACCGATGATGATAGTACTCACTCGTGTCGTGAGCTATGACACTAATGCATTGTCCGGCTTTTAGGGTAAAATGTCCGGCCAAATAAAACTCAGAGTCCGGCTTTTGTGTTTTTGGACCTGGCAACCCTAGTGCCGGCGCACGTGTATTATGTTTGTGTAAGTAGGTGCAACTGGGGCAGAAAAAAGGCTAAAAAACATTGTGTCGGAGTATTGATAGTGTCGCATTCGTGTGTATTTGGCATGAAGAATACACTCGGCGTCAAAGAAATCGCACAATTTTATAAAAGTTGGCTCGATCGTATCTACCTATCAAATGTATTATTAGCATTTGTTTATAGTGAAGTTTATGCACGTCGTTGCTTGCTTCTCTAACTGACGTATCTGAATTTTTTTTCGAAACTGAGTTATCTACGCTACGCAATCTTAATCAATTTTGCAAGACGAATCGATCTGTCTAATCGCCTTAAAAGGACATCATCCACGTTTCATATATTTTTGGTCCAAAATTAAAAGTGCCGGCCAACAAAAAAAAGTGCTGTATTCTGACAGAATACGTCTGCCTTAGCGTTTGTTACTATGGCACCAAAGCCGTAGCTCCACTGTGCGTCGAGTATTTGAGATCTAAAAGTCGTCGACTATTCATACATTTTTTGTTCAAAATCAAAAGTGTCGGCCAATAAAAAAAAAGTGCTATATTCTGACAGAATACGTCCGCCTTAGCATTTGTTACTACGGCACCAAAGCTGTAGCACCACTATGCGTCGAGTATTTGAGATCTAAAATTCATCGACGATTCATACATTTTTTGTTCAAAATCAAAAATGTCGGCCAATAAAAAATAAGTTTTTGGCCGGCACTTTTGATTTTTGGACCAAAATGGATGATGTCCTTTTGCTAAATGTCAGTTACGTCAGTTAGAGAGGCAAGCGACGACGTGTGCGCCTGGCTGATCGCTGTATTGTTGTGTTGGTTGCAGGCGGGTCGGTGTGGCGGCCGCCGGTCATGAACCTGTACACGGCGGGCATGCCGGACGAGCTGGTGGACGAGGACGACGCCAAGGACAACATCCGCGGCACGCTCTCCAACAAGTACGTACGCACCGAGCACGAGTAGCTCGTACCTGTAAATACAAATGAGTAGGTCATCGCGCACGCACACACTGACAAAATTTAGCGGGGATTAGCGGGGAGCCAGTTGTGGTTGCGCCGAATTTTGTCAGTGTGTGCGTGCGCGCCGCATACGTATCTTGGCGCGCTCACATACAAACCGCGCTCGGTGCGTTTCTATGAAGATGACCTTCTCATTTGTATTTACTCTGGTCGTACTCACTGCCTTTCCGAGCCACAGAATGAGGTTCATTTCGATTTTTAGTTGTTCATGCAGATTTATAGGGCTAACAAATCCTTAATATACATTATACAGTCCAAAAAATTTTGTTCTACGACAAAAATTGACGTAGTTATGGCCAAATTACTAAAAAGAGTGACGTCACGCGACATTTCAACTCAATGTAATACTGTGATTATTCGATTATTACAAAATTAAAAAATATGTCCCAGAATTTTTTTATTATCTATCTGACGGACTAAATAGAATTTCGATTTCATTACCCAGTCATTATCCCTATTCTTTATACAAATTAGAATCGGGCCCAACTATCGGCCGACTATAAGTCTAGTCTGCGGGGATTCTATGCGATTTTTTTTAAAGCCCGGTCTGTGAGCACGTAGAATTTTGTCCAATGACCCCAAGCTACCCATCGTTATCGCTCGCGCGTAGTTATGTTGCTGTCGCGCTCGCACACCCACTGCGGGCGCCCGTCGCACAATCGCGACAGCAATATAATTACGCGCGAGCGATAAGGATGGGTAGCTTGGGGTCATTGGACAAAATTCTACGTGCGCACGGACCGGGCTTTAGTTATTAGCCGGTTAGCCGAGTGTGTCGGTACAAAGGCGCGCACTCACTCGCTCTCCGCCTCGGCGACGGTTGCTCACGGACCAGGCTTTAGTCTGCGGGAAGTCTATGCGATTTTTTTTAAATCAATTTGTAACCTTTGCAGCCAGCGTGACCGTTTGGAAGAGCTCATCCGCGGGCTGACGCCGGCTCGCACCAGCGTGGGCGCCGCCATGGCCTGGTGCCTCGAGCACGCCGAGGCGGCCGGCGAGGTGACGTCATTACACTTGCTAATACTTATTACTTAATACTACCGTCATCGCCGGCGCGATCATAGGCCAATGGCAGTAGCCTTCTTCTTCTTCTTTTTTGATGATGTTGGCAATACACGTCGAGGTCGAGTTGATTTGTGCCATTTTCAAGTATACAGGGTGTCCCGTAATGTAACGTCAAGCCGGAACTGGGTGTTGAGGCAAGTTATGCTGGTTATCAGAAAAATAAAAAAAAAAATATATGTGGCATTTTGTCAAAATAATATGCATTTAAAAAAATCAAAAAATTCTACTCCCGGTGACGGTCTTCACTTTTTCCAAATGTTTTTTTTGTTATGTAACCCTGAATAAAGCTTTTCTAAATTGTTATCAAAATTACAAAACCAGCTGTTCCAACTTGGATGAAAAAAATACAATATTCCCCAAAAAAATATCAAAATAAAAATTTTGCCTAATTTAAACTGACTGTACTGAAAAAAAATTGTACTACGCGAGTGTGGCAAGTGACGTCATAATTTGGCGCATTTAGTAAGGATTCCAAAATGGTATAACACTTTGTAAAATCTTGGTGAAATTGTCGACAATTTTTGTTTATTGGAAATAATCCCGATTTTAACTTTATCTACCTTGGTTAAAAATATTATTCTAATGTGCCCAAAATTCCAGTTTCTGGCTTAAGTGAGGTGGAGAAGCCATTTCAAAAGGTATGAGCGGGACGGAGAGGGCCATCTTACCAAGCAGGGATGTTATGGATATCCGTAACCGTAACCGAAACTATCGGATATCCGAAATAAAAAAATGTCCATAACCGTAACCGAAACTGATTCAAAAGTTACGGATAGTTTCGGATAAAGGCGGAGTCTAAGGGTACAATTCCAAACTGCAAAACTCTATAAAATCTGCAGTATACACGCCGCAGCTGCAATGCCGCGCTACCGATTTCGTAGTTTTGCAGTTTGCGGTTGCAGTTTGCGGTCTGCGGCCCGTCTTGGAATTGTACCATAAATCTTAATATTTGTTACCAACTTGTCTGGCATTCGCTGGCACCATTTAATANCAGCGGGCACGCGGCCGGGTGAACGATACTCACTTGTTTTTAGAAGAAACCGAGAGGAATACTCATACGGCGATCGTCATTTATCTAACTCGCCAACGCCGTCAATTGTCTTTTACGTGAGGACGTTTATTGCAAAACAACATCGTCATCTCACCTGCCCATGGTTGACGAAGCCGTGCCTCCTCGCGAGTCTGTCCACGTGCTCCGGCCCAGCGGGCACGCAGCCGGGTGAACGATACTCACTTGTTTTTAGAAGAAACCGAGAGGAATACTCATACGGCGATCGTCATTTATCTAACTCGCCAACCGCCGGCGCCAAGCTCACCAACGCCAGCGCCTTCCGCAGCGCGTGAGTACTTACCTGAGTACCCGCCACCACTCATTACCTGAGTACCCGCCACCACTCACCTCTACCTGCTGTCCGACATCCTGCACAGCGCCGGCGCCAAGCTCACCAACGCCAGCGCCTTCCGCAGCGCGTGAGTACTTACCTGAGTACCCGCCACCACTCATTACCTGAGTACCCGCCACCACTCACCTCTACCTGCTGTCCGACATCCTGCACAGCGCCGGCGCCAAGCTCACCAACGCCAGCGCCTTCCGCAGCGCGTGAGTACTTACCTGAGTACCCGCCACCACTCATTACCTGAGTACCCGCCACCACTCACCTCTACCTGCTGTCCGACATCCTGCACAGCGCCGGCGCCAAGCTCACCAACGCCAGCGCCTTCCGCAGCGCGTGAGTACTTACCTGAGTACCCGCCACCACTCATTACCTGAGTACCCGCCACCACTCACCTCTACCTGCTGTCCGACATCCTGCACAGCGCCGGCGCCAAGCTCACCAACGCCAGCGCCTTCCGCAGCGCGTGAGTACTTACCTGAGTACCCGCCACCACTCATTACCTGAGTACCCGCCACCACTCACCTCTACCTGCTGTCCGACATCCTGCACAGCGCCGGCGCCAAGCTCACCAACGCCAGCGCCTTCCGCAGCGCGTGAGTACTTACCTGAGTACCCGCCACCACTCATTACCTGAGTACCCGCCACCACTCACCTCTACCTGCTGTCCGACATCCTGCACAGCGCCGGCGCCAAGCTCACCAACGCCAGCGCCTTCCGCAGCGCGTGAGTACTTACCTGAGTACCCGCCACCACTCATTACCTGAGTACCCGCCACCACTCACCTCTACCTGCTGTCCGACATCCTGCACAGCGCCGGCGCCAAGCTCACCAACGCCAGCGCCTTCCGCAGCGCGTGAGTACTTACCTGAGTACCCGCTGAGTATCTATAATAGAGTATAGAATAAACTGGATCTAATTAAATGTTTTCAGCTTACATTTAGTACAGCCACACAATATTTAATATCGTAGAACTGATTTATTGATCCTAAGGCCCAGAACAGACGGTGAAACGCAACTGCAACGAAACTGCAACTGCTAGTTACTTTTGAGTTGCATCTAAGTTTCTGCCATAGCGTCCGTTGAGAGACCACATATGACGCGACCAGATTGAAACTTTCAGTTTCAGTTTCATTCATCAGAATCATAACAAAGTTGCAGTTTCGTTGCAGTTGCATTTCACCGTCTGTTCTGGGCCTAAAAGTGCTTCACGAGCTCACACAAATGGTATCGATCTGTTACAGTCAACACTCATGATCGGTCAAAACCATTTTTGACTGCAAAGATCCGTCAAAAGTGCTTTCGCCTGATTAAGAGTAGGCGCACACCGTTGATTTTTCGTCGGCCGATAGTTTTAGTCGGGCTGTTGATCAGTATGGGCATGTATGGGAGTGTGCACACTACGCCGATTCGATTTGGCCGATTCTTCATACAATTTGAAATCGGGCACAACTATCGGCCAACTAAAAATCAACGGTGTGCGCTTACTCTGAAACTTCAAACAAAGTAATGATTTTACTTATATTTGCCTGACAAATACCTAGATTTCTTAAAAATATGATAAGAAGTATTACAGGTTCAAATCAGTCAAAAGTGATATTGACCAAGGGCAAACCACTTTTGACTGCAAAAATCAGTCAAAAATGGTTTTGACTGCAACAGATCTATCAAAAAATGAATGTTCCCAGTTTCCAGCCGCGCCTGGCGGACGTAATGCGTGCGTGCCACGCGGCGTGGCAGGCGCTGGCCTCGCGGCTGCAGCGCGAGGGGTTCCGCGCGCGCGTCACGCGCGTGCTTCAGGCGTGGGCCGACTGGGCCGTGTACCCCACCGACTTCCTGCTGCACATCAACGACGTCTTCCTCGGACAGGAGAAGGTGAGCCCGACCTTGTTTAAATATTAGGGGAGAGTTCGGTATATTGTACCGCCGGGTAAATTGTACCACCCTCATATTTCGTAAAGTATTTATTGAATGTCTGTAATTGCAACACTCAGCGATACACAACTAAATTCAATTAATATCGGCCATGTGGTTTTTGCCGTGACAACGAACACGTGTGTTTTATTTTGAAAAGTATTTTTTCATTGTTTTCAAGTAACTTTTGACAATGCATGTTTAGTTTATAATTTTGTTAAATTTAATCACAGGGTGTTTCTAATATATTATTAAGAAGCGTAAATTAGTGCGGATTACAATTATTTAAAACATTTTTCGGTATTTATATGCTATATTTTTTACCGATTTTTTAAAAGCACTATCACCTAGTCGGCTAAATTGTACCACATCAAGTTGTATGGAACTTTACCAAAGGATTTTGAATTTTTTTTAGTAAATCATATTTTGAAGTTATAATAGCGTAGTTATGTTTGACTAACAATAAATGAAAGCAAAAGACTGGCAAAGTAGATTAGGTACAAGTGTGCGTTACGATAATTGGAATTACAAAACTTTTACTTAAAATTGTGATAACGTGTAAAAGAATATCGATTGTCTATGTTATTAACTACTGTTCCTTTTCGTTACCTAATTTGTTAAGGATGTATCGTATAATGTTTTGCCATAGTTTTTTTATAGGCTTGAAATTTATTGAAATCCAATTTAGTAACCTGTGGTACAAATTATCGAACCGGTTGGCTAAATTGGACCGAAGCTCTGAACTCGTATTTTGTTGATTTGTGCTAAATATACAACAATTGTGTTGATTAATACCTATGAAACAGTAAGTTCAATAATTTCTTTCTAATTATATACCATGAACATTAGCAATAACAAAAGAAAACTATGTGTAAAATGGGATTGAAAAAAACTGGTCCAAATTACCGGACTCTCCCTTATGTATTTATCGCAATCCATACTAATATTATAAAGCTGAAGAGTTTGTTTGTCTGTTTGTTTATTTAACGCGCTATCTCAGGAACTACTGGTCCAATTTGAAAAATTATTTCAGTGTTAGAAAGCCCATATATCGAGGAAGGCTCTAGGCTATATACCATCATGCTACGAGTAATAGGACCAGAGCAACAATGAAAAATGTTGCCAAAACGAGTTTTTACGCGTACAAGGTCGCAGGCACAGCTAGTATTAAATAAAGGCCGTAGCAAATAAGGACCGTAAAGAGGCCCAAGTAAACATCGATGTTTACTTGGGCCTCTTTACTCCTCCGACGACCCAGGACTGAGGACGGAGACACATGATACGGAGGGCCGACCCCAAATAAAATAGGAATGGGCCAAGCAAAGATGAAGATTTATTGCAATAAAAAACAGTCTGTACAGTGTAGTGTTAGTCTCAAAATCTAAGTAATTTTCACTATAGTACTTTGTATGAATTTTGATTATATTTTTCAGTTAAACAAAAGTGGCTACTTTTGATTTTTGTACTTTAAAGTGGTTTCGACTGTAACATATACAGGGTAGAATTTTGTAATGCCACCTGGAGGGAAACCTCTTTTCATACTGTATAGCCTGACCAGGAACATAAAAACCCTGGCATAGAGGCGCGTCAATTGCATTTGATAGTGCAACACTGGGTACAGTCGTACCTGTGTTAAATTAATAGGCTAACTTTATGTATCAGGATTCAGGATTATGGGCTAATTTAATATTTTCATAAAGTAACAAAAAATATTATAAAACAGGTAAACTGGTTTAAATAAATTAAATGAAACCTTCGATCGAGCAAGTAGGATTTTATTATTATTCATCAATAATCAAATTCTAAACTTTCATATTCAACTACAATGTCTGCTCATGAACGCTTCAAACTCGGTACTTCTTTCCCAATTCCATAAAATTCAACACTTACAAAGTGACAAAAAACTTTAAAATAGGTGGTTGAAACAAACCACAGCAAATTTTCATAGTTGACTGTACTATACGACAAACATGTCAGTCAATTTGACAACCTTTGTCGGAAACATTATTCAATGAAAATATTGTCCGAACCCTTAGTACTTCTCTTCGACAAATACTTTTACACATTGTGTGTGAACCACTTTTCTTTCACGACTATAAAATATTTTAGCAATTTAATTCACAAAATCAATTGCGCACATTTATTATAAAGTTTGTTTACACTTTGACAACAATAGACTGACTTGTAAGGTGACATGTCAATGAAGTTTTCAGTTACTGTTGCCATTAAAAGAAATTAGTACCATTAATTTTCCGCAACATGGCGAGGGTTTTTATGTTCCTGGTCAGGCTATAGATAGAAAATTTTACTCAAAGAAAACATTCCTTTATTTTTTAAAATAAATAAAATTGCATTAAAAGATTTCCAAAAAAGCTTGCCACGCCCAGGAATTGAACCGACTAAAATCTGTTAAAAATTAAACCCTGTATATGTCAACGTGAAATTGTGAACTCTGTCAGTTTATAATATAACGCATTAGATTGTAAACTAACAGTGGGTTAGGTTAGGTTAGGTTGTAATTTAACTACGTCAGATTATAATCTGACGTAATTTAACTACGTCAGATTATAATCTGACGAAATTCACAATTTTACGGTGACATAATACATACTAACCCCCGTCTCTTGCTTGACCCGCCGTATCGTCCGCAGGAGATAGCCGCCTCGGCCGGCGCCGCGGGAGAGGCGGCGGCGTCGCCGGCGCGATCGTCTTCATCCGAGGAGTGGGAGGGCGGCGGCGGCGCCGGGCCGCTGGATGGCGCCGCGCTCCGCCGGTTGGCTGCCGGCCGGCGCCTGCCCGCCGCGCCCGCGCCGCGCCCAGCTGACCCAGACATCGACGGCGTGCCAGGTCAGTCGCATCGTTGCGATCGATCACAGGTCTTCGACCTTCTTGGCCGGTTCGGGCGTCGAGCTTGTGCTCATGGCCCGTGCAGCATCTCGACTAGCTACTGCCAGTCGGTGGTTTTGTCGTCGCTTCGGCGACGGACTGCCTGGGCTTCTACCTGGCACCACTGTCCCGCCCTCGGCGCGGTACCAGCCCACCGGGTGAGTCGACGTTGGTCGAGGCCCAGTGAACGACCAGCGAGCGGGCGGTTTTTGGATGCCAGGGAGCTTTCAGGCAGTCATATGTTTGCAGTAGGTGTTGGTGCTGTGTTCTCTTAATGCGGGCGTTGGGCCGTCACTATTCTGAAGCGTGGCTTCGGTGCTGTGACGGCTGGTGCGGAGACGGGTCTCGCAGGCGCCGCAGGCTGGGTGGTGTCGGCGTCCTCTGCTTCTGGCAGCAGGAGGTCCCGGGGGAGGGGGCGGTTGCCCGGGGGGCGGGCTGGTGTAGGCGCGATGTTGTGGAGATGGCAGTGGGGGCCGTTGTCCGCGCGGTCATACATGACCCGCGCCAGGCGCGTGATGAACTCCTCCACTGTCTCCACGTTGATGTCCCGGGCAATGACGTCATTGCGGACGTATCGCCCCGCCCCGGTGATGACGCGGAGGGACACGTTCTGCTGCGCCTGGATCTTCTCCTTGTTGGTTCGGGAGATGAGGGGGTACCACGCTGGGGCCGCGTAGGTGAGGCGCGACCGGACATACGTCTTGTAGACCATCAGTTTGGTCCTCAAGGGGAGCCGCGAGCTGAGCACCGGGCGCAGGATGGCGCGCGCGATTTGGGCCTGGCGAACCACATGGGTCACCTGTGGCCCCATGCGCAGCGAGCGGTCGATGCGGCACCCGAGGTAGGTAACCGTGGTCTCCCAAGCGATGTCCTGGTCACGTAGTGTGAGGTGTGGCGGTGGTTTCCCCGACCCGAACGCTATGGCGGCGGTCTTGCCCACATTGACCGCGATTCGCCAGCGGTCTAGCCAGGGGGGCAGCAGGTCGAGAAGGCGCTGCATCCTCGCAGTCGCCACGTTCACGCTGCGCGATGATGAAATGAAGGCGCTGTCGTCGGCAAACAACGCTAACGCCACATCCCGTTCTCCCTCTCGAAGATGGTCGCGGAGGGTGGGGATGTCGTTGGTGTAAGTGGCGTATAGCGTCGGCGACAGACAGCTGCCTTGGGGAACGCCTGCCCTGATGCTGCGCGGCTGGGAGGCCTCTCCCTCTACGACCACGGTGAACGTGCGGTCGCGGAGGAACGAGGCGATCAGGTGCACCAGCGCAGGAGGGAGCAGCGGCTTGAGCTTGTACAGCAGGCCGACATGCCAGACCCGGTCGAAGGCCTTCTCGACGTCGAGGAACACCCCGACGGAGCGGTGGCCCTGGTTCTTCTCGTCGGCCAGCATGTGCAACACCCTTACCAGCTGCAGTGTGGTGGAGTGGCCGCTGCGGAATCCGAATTGCTCGTCTCTCAACGGGACGAGCGGGCGGACTCGGCGCAGCAGCAGGCGTTCGAAGAGCCCCCCCTCAAACTTCTAAAATAAGAAAATGAAAAATCTAAAAAAAACATATGGTGTACATTACTATAAAAACTACCAACGAAAATTGTTTTGAACGAGATCTAGTAAGTAGTTTTTTTTTAATACCTCGTAAATCGTAAACCGCTTATTACCGCGTAATCTTTCATACTAATAACTTAAATAAAAAATAATAATTTTAATTTCATAAATCAATGGTACGGAACCCTCGGTGCGCGAGTCCGACTCGCACTTGGCCGGTTTTTTTAATAATACAATGCTTAAATTAGTGGATTATAAAAAATCTTAAAAAAGTACTCGATTTATACAAAACATCGATGTTTTCTTCCAATACATCGAAAGAAATCGATGTACAGTTTCAATATATCGAATCGAAAAAAACATCGATGTTTTTTCAAAGTGGACACCCCTATTTATTGCAAAACAACATCGTCATCTCACCTGCCCATGGTTGACGAAGCCGTGCCTCCTCGCGAGTCTGTCCACGTGCTCCGGCCCAGCGGGCACGCAGCCGGGTGAACGATACTCACTTGTTTTTAGAAGAAACCGAGAGGAATACTCATACGGCGATCGTCATTTATCTAACTCGCCAACATACATACATTGATTCTAAAACAATACAAGATCAGCGTCTCACCTGCCCATGGTTGACGAAGCCGTGCCTCCTCGCGAGGCTATCCACGTGCTCTGGTCCAGCCGGCACGTGCACCGCGAACTGATTGTGGTACACCGCCTCCGGCAGCGCGGCGCACAGCGGCAGCGCGGCCAGCAGCGCCAGCGCGCGCCATGCCGTCACCATGACAACGGGGTGCGTCACGAGCGCGCGCGCATCGGTCGCGACGCGGCCGGGTGAACGCGTTGCTATGATACAACGCGGGCGTCTGTGTACGAGCACTGTGGCATCCCACCTCGCGTTACCTGAAAAGGAGAGCTAAAATTAGATTGGGTTCAGCTTCTTGAAATAACATCGGTAATTTAAACGGAGGTGATAAAAACGATGAACAAATAAATTGGGCCACCTACAAGTTTACCGATAGTACGGAGTTCATGATGTTTATGTATAAACATAAAAAGACGATGTGTGTGTGCAGCGAGCTTGTGGCGTATTTTCATAAACAAATTAGACCCTCCCGATATTCGGTTTATCGTGACCGACCAAGATGGTCGATTAAACACTGCAGTGCAGTGAAATTCAAGAGTTGTTAAACTAAGTTTATCCCTATTTCAGCAGCTTCATAACTCGGTTGCCATATAGGGACGGCAAACTTAAAGTTATGTCGCTAGCTCGCAGTTCTCTGTAAATTTTACATTCAAATGAACCAAAAATAAAACAAAAGTTTATTTCAAAAATAAAACAAAAGTTTATTTCAAAAATAAAACAATTGAGATTATAACTTGATAAAAGCTGAGTAGGTACTACATACATGCATTTACATAACGTCTTGAACTCAATCTAATTGAGACGTCTAATAAAACCGAGCAAACTTTAAGAACTAACACTGAACCTTCCCAGTCTGTAATAGTAAGTGTGTTATGTATAATTCTTTGTCCAAACAACGGGAGGCTGTTTATTCAGCCTCAAGTTTCGGGTCCAAAGGAGGGCTATAAATACAAGGGAAATTTAGGGCACGTTAAACATATTTGCAGGAGGGCCTCGCGCAAATCACGCCGGAGAGAACGCAATAAGCGGTCGAAAACGCGAACAAGTTAAAAAAATCCTCACCAAATCCGCAGATAATCCTGATAAGCCACGCGGGCAAAGTATAAAAAGCCTGACCGTGAATATATCAAGAATATTTATGAAATTTTATTTGGAAATTTATCTGACGTCCGCAGTGAAAGTAAAACCTTTGAACGGAATTCTTTGTGTTGTCCGCCGCCGGTTCGTGAGATTATTTCGGATGTCCTTGTGAATATTTTAAAGAGCACTTAGAGATAAAATCGCGGGCGAGTTATCCATTCCGTATTCTACCTGATCAATTATACAATCATCGTTTTTATCTGGGGCCCTTGTAAGCTGTCATTAAAACGTTTTCGCTGATGAAAATATTATATTTTTGTATAATTAATACATAATAACATTAGAAATATAATTTACATTCAAATCATATCATTATCATTAAAGAAGTAAAATTCTTAGACTTTTTAATGTACCAAGGGTCAAATTAGCTGAAATTATTTCTTACTATGTAAATTAAATTGGGAAAATTTATAATTTTGTGTCATGAGACAGCTAAAAGGGCGAATTGTCCTTATCTCTGCACTAAGAAAGATGTTATCACGTCAAATCTTTAGACTAAAATTTTAGTTATTTAAATATACATAGAGTTTGAGGATTAACTTAAGTACTCGTATATTTAACTACCTGCTTAAACAACTAAACATAAACTTTATAATTGTTTGACATAGACTCAAGGAACTTTAGTACCTTTCCTAGTTATTCATGTATGTATTATTGTCTGAACAAAAACTAAGTAATGCGGGCACTGGCCCATTTATTGTCCCGAAGCAGTGGTAGGGTTAAAACTGGGACGTGTAAAAGTGCTTTTTAAAAGCCTTTTTGCAAAAATAAATTAGTTTTACGAGTTTTTTTTAGTAACATTGCTAACTAAATCTGAAAATCTGCATTACATATTTTTTATACTTTTAAATAAGCTTTTATTAAGATTGAACGATAGCATAAAAATAGCAGCACAATTATTTTAAAATATTTCCAGCTTGAAAGATTTTCCGTTGCTATTAAGGCATATTGCATGGTTCCATTAGTGCGGAAGTCGACAAATAAGCCTCTCGTACACGCGATTGGTTTATTACAAAAGCATTTTAACCCTTTCAGAATTAATAACGGTAAATATAACCCTAATGCGCTTAAGAACTAGCAATTTCAGTTTGCATTGTATTTAGGTGTATAAAGGTTTAATTCTATTTAAAGTTTAACAAGTGTTAAAGTGTGCAGATGTTTATCATGACTAAAAAGATAAGCAAAACAATTGGATTTTGAAACTAATTGTAATGCCTAACAAGCTCTATTTTATTTACAGTTTATGGCTGGTTTTAGTGTCACGCGTACTGTCAGTGTGGATCTATATAAAAATTCAAAATCTTTCCAGTCCTTTATGAAGACTATTAAACTTCTCAGTTAAAAGACAGTTCAAAAGCAGTTTTTATAACCAAAGTTGTTCAAAAAAGTAACATACTGCGAACTTAGCCGTCCAACTTGGTCAGAACTTGGTAACTTCGTAAGCACCGCAAACGCGCGGTCAAGGCGCCGGTGTAGTATGGGCGCAACGTTGACCTCAAGTGTTTGCCTCGTATGTAATCCTTTAACACTATGAGCTCTACTAACTTTCTATTATATTATTATTATTGTCATTGTTTTCTTTTTCGTAACGTTCAGCGATTAAACGCATCTCTTTGAGTGATTAGAACTATCGCGGAATTCTCAGATTGCTGTCAAGCTTAGAAAAGTTAAACCGCGTCCAACTGTCTATTTAAAGTTTAAACATCCGCAATCCAGCATTACAAAAGTCCACTGATGAAGATGGAAACCTATGCCAGAGATCTTAAAAACGACAATCATTCTGATGTTCTATGTTGTGTACTGACGCGATATGATTTTTGATTAAAAAAAAATACCCTTTTGCAGGCCATTTTGTCTGTCACAATCCAATTAAAATAACTTTAAACCAACAGAATAACGTCTAATTCAGGATAAGAAAAATCACAGATAAAACTTGTAACTTATAATGACAAGAACAAAACTTCCAAGTTCTGTATTAATAAGATAAAAGCTGAACATTTTGAAGACCCACAAAAACGTCTGAAATAAATATAATCTCGTGGCACCGTCTCCAAAGCCTGAACCTTTAAGAAAATTACAGTCTGCTTTAATATAAAGAGGCAGTATTATTACTGCCAGCCCCGCTCAGAAGCCCTGCCATCGATGCTTTGGTCTTATTAGCTTTCAGCCAAGAAATAGCTGTATAAATTGAAAAAACATAAAATACAAAAGTAAATAATTTTCAGTGAGAGTTGAGAAGAAAAATAGAAGTGTTTGAAAACAGAAAAGCCTCGAAAAACAAAAACTGAGTCGGGCTTATTTAGAAGCTAAGTTAAACAATTCAAAAATATTTTTCTATTGACTAAAAACGAAACAAAAGAATTTGATGACAAAAAAACCAGTTAAAAGACGCAATAAAATAATAATCTCTTGTTTGAAAAGAAAAAAGAAGCCTAATTTTGTAATAGTGTTTTTTCAATACAACCCACGCTGGCATATCATTATATTAACCCAGTTTGTCAATTAGGTGGCTATAGAAAACAATTCAGCGAAGAGTAATGCTATTCTCGTCTTTTGTCAGAAAATTAGGCCAAATAGGAAAAAATATTTTCGTCACGTGCCGTCGACGCCTAATTTCGGGGGTGGATAAACCCTGAACCAAAAACCTATAAAAGGAAACAATATCTAAAAATATTTTACTTTGATTAACCAATTTTATACATTTCTAATGGGCTAATAATAATCCAAATTTCAATTAGCTAATTCGAATTTACAATTCTAGCATTAATCATTTTAGTAAAGTTCAACCCGAGCTACTAAACTAGAGAGCAAGAGAAAATAAATCCCTCATTTCTTGTAATTCAGTTAAACGTTAAATTAACGTGGAGGCACTGACATTGTGTGCAGGAGCTCATGAAATATGTGCCAAATGAGTTATTCACTATTCACGCTCATTCCGCTTTTCGCTTCGCCCCCGGCGATCCGGTCTACACTCGACCCGCTCCGCTCAGCTGAGCTCAAATCTCACAAGCGAACACCTCAATAATTAGCCAGTTGCTCGCAGCAGCGAGCATCGCGGCATGAATAAAACATAATTTACGAAACGCAAGTGCCATTACGGCAGCCAGCCAAACAGACCTCCACAACCCTACTCGTTCCGTACTCTGAAGTAGACAAGAAAGCGGAATAGAGAGATCAAGTTACAGCAGCCACAATTCACAGGCCTTCGAATGCGAGCCAAATCAAACAGGCCTGGGGCAAACAAACGGTGACGCGGTAAACATCGCCTACAATTAATAGGATTAATTAGAATGTATTTAGCCGAATCCAGACGTATAAAATAAAAGAATCATGGAACGAATGTGCTCTATTAATAACAATCTATCACATTTAGCCTGATTAGATACACATCGTATGTGTACCCATATTAGTCGATTTTAGTCTTATCTAGTAGGTAACAGTATTGTTGAATATTGATTCTTGTGTTGCCTAAATATCAGACGTTAAAGTTGAAGGTTAAATATAGTTATTGTGTTACTTCTATTCATTTACTTAGTAACTCTCAAACATGAGATTGTGGATTGCGTAAATATCAATGTAATAAATATTTTATTTCATAATAAAATAAATAGCAATCATAAAATTGTGTTTGCTTTCTTTACACGTATTTTACTTGAGAAAACAATGGCGGACGTCATCAGAATCGAATCGCACGCAACGCAAATTGAATCGTTAACGGAGTTATTTTCTCAAGAAATATCGCCGAATCGAATCCACACGTTCTCTAATTGCCGAAGTCTCGAGGCGAGGTCGGTTACTCGGGTTAATATTTGAGTTTATCGATAAAGTTATGCATTGGCGCATGCAGCGAGCGCAGTTATGCGATACAGTGCAGTAAATGTGAATGATCGCTGTGCAACTTCCTTTATCGCTTAATTTCTAGTCTACACGTGTTGCTGGCAACTCTAGTTGTAGACTGGCGATGTGACTAACGTACAGACAACTGTTTCAAGTATATGTAGGCACTACGTACAGTTGCGCAATACAATCAATGATAAATATACTCGTATATGAATAGAAGAACGGGACTACGAGAGGTGGGAATAAAAACCCAACCAGTGAAGGTCAAGTTTGTCCCGGGGGAAAGTTAAACTTTCGTTGGACCCGCAACGAAGTTAATCAGAAGAACATAGGAGTTCGAAGGTCCGACTTCCCTCCAGTGCAAAGCGGATGACAGGTGACAAAACAAAGGTTTAATAACCTTTAAATAAAATATATTCGAGTACACACCACGGACAGTAATCATCATTAATCATATACCCATTAATAGTATTTTTAATAAAATTAAAATAAAGAAATTAAAAAAATATTAAGAGTATTTCTTCTTTTACAAAAATATCAAAACGAACTTATAAACCATACCCACCAAATAGTTTACATAAGGACATCATGTTACCCCATTCAAAGTAGCGTAAATGTTTAAGTTGTACTTGCGAAGGTTTTCCGCAATTCTATTTGTAAAGGGCCGCGGGGAAACTAGTTAAAAAAAGGTTTACGTAGTTTATACGCCGCTCACGTCGTAAGCCGACGGTTCACGAGAGCCTCTTTACGTTCAGTCAAAACAAACTGATTGACGAATACGTATTACTGTGTTACTTACATTCCAATGTGATTTACAGAGGTTGTTTCAGTTAATTAACATTTAATTTAACACTGTATGGTTATAATTATACACTTTTGTTAAATGTCAATAAATTAATGAAGTAATGCAAAAACACTACACTGATAAATATACACTAACACTATACCGATAAATACATGCTACACTGATAAATATACACTTTATGTAACTTGTTTTAACTGAAGCAAATCTGTTTCACTCGTCACTAAATCAGCGCGCAAGCTTCGTAGCCCGTAGCGCTACGGTGCTACGGACTACGATCTGCTACAATGCTTATCGTAAAATCAAGACGAGCATTTCATGCGTTGTCAAGCGTGGTGACATGTGCATGATGCATTATTATACAAGTAACAATAGTTTGTAAGGCCATATAATAACAAAACTATTACCACAGAATAATAATAAGTACTACGTACAGAAGTTTTACTTCGCGAAGGTATTTAAAAAAATGTATGCTCAATGTCGTTAACAATATGGTGTAATTTAGCCTGTCTCAAGAATCAAGCACCATTTTGTTGACAAACGTCAGTGATCGGCACTGCGCCGAAGCTATAGGGCTGACTTCGGTAAAATGATGTGACGTGAGGTGCCAAACTGCGGAAAATGGCGGAGGAAATACATGATTTAGCATGAATTATCATGAATAATATTAACTACTTATTTGCCTCTCAGTGTCTTGAGGCAACTTAAGAAGTACATTCTGTGTTTTTATTATTATTTAGGCAATTAAATACTGCACAGTATTTAGTATACCATTTTCTTTATTTTCTTCCATCATACACATGAATACGCGTGCTTGAGTCAATGTTCGCTCGTATGTGAGGCCTTGTCGAATAGTATCCCGTAGGTGGGCCATCGTGCGTGTTTTGTTTTCGATGTAAACTCGCGGAGATGAATAGGCCTGCTATTACTGTTATCATCCTATAGTTTATACATATAACTAACGTATTTTCTTGGAAATTCTCCGTCAGAACATTATTTTGTTAAGAAAATGAGACATATTCCACTAAAATCCGTCGTGAACCGAGACTGTGAAATTATTTCGCGCTCGACTTCGTGTCACTTGTAGTTTTGTTCGTAAAGAAATGTTACCAGCGTTATTACATTTTGCAGTGTCTCTCTACGGTGTTACCAGCTACTTCTAGCAAGAATTAAATTTAAATATTACGAGTATTTTGTAAACGCATATGGCAAAACAATCTTGTTATTATTACAAATGCTTTTAAAGAAAGTCACTTTACATAATTTGTTATAGTATTGCACTTAGCACTGATTTACGACACTCGACAGACAGCTGATACGATGTAATGCTGAATTTTCAACTTTCTACAAGACAACCATCTAGTTGGTTGGTGTTTGGCATAGATATGTGAATATTAATGCAATATTACACATTACAATTATTGCTAGCTCATGTATGAAATGTACTTTTTTAGCAAATTAATCGGACAAATCGTATAGAATACGAACGCTGTAAAAATAACGTAGGTATACATCCCATGATAGTAAGATAGGTACATTATAATTGCTAGCTTAAGTAAATGTATTTTTTTAGCAAATTACAATTTTCGCTCGGATCGCGCAAATCGTATAGAATCCGAACGCTGTAAAAATACGTACGTAGTATACAAATACATCCCCAGGGCGAATGTCTCAATTTAAGCTAAGGTCTTGCATGTTAACCATCTGCCATATCCCGGCAGTAAGCGGGAGCCCATCAACATTTCCCGCATACCTACAATAGGGTCACCATGAATTTGGGGATCGTGGGATATTCTAGGACAAACTTGTGGTTATTTGAAATTTTGTATCTATCATAGGGATTTTTGGCAATATTTATATTTTGTCGGCTTTTATCAATTTTGTTTACTGAATTATCAGAACTTAAAGTGATTACTTTGTGTAGTTAGGTACTTACTGAGCTTTTTAGAAAATCTGAGACTTATGTTTTAACAGATCATGCTTTTAGTGTAATAGAAAATCGGCACAACGTGCTTCTGAGTTTCTCAGAACAATGGGATCTTCTAATGATATTCAAGTTAAGCAGAAGTTTAGGAACGCGTTAACATTAATTTCTTTTGTGTTTTGCTTAGCTTCGTTCTTAAATGGTTGAAGTCACTACAGAACGTCTCAGTAAAATTAAACAAGAAGCACTTTTTTTTCACGAGTAATATCTGTATCTATTCTGTAATGGAAAAAAATTGACATCAAAGTTTAAAACAAAAAGAGTCCTGAAAATGATCACAGTTTTAAACAAAAGTATCTAGTGCATAGCGTACATTGTAATGTTGTCAGGTATATGTATCACCTTTCTTTTGGAAATATTTTTTTTTAAGTCCTGAAAATAATTACACTGACATTGGCAACACTATTCGTAACCCTATCCCACCTGCAGCAAGGAGACAGTCGGTCGTAGCGACCACTTACGACGTCGCTTTGCATTTACGACCCATTTTGTAGTGATTTTGGCCCAAGCTCCGGCGGCGCGAGCCAACACGACCGGTATAAATCCACCATACCACCGCCTTGTGACGGGTTAATTTATTAAAATACCAGTTTAAAAACTTGAGAAACGACTACATTGAAGCCAATCCATTGAGTGGTTTTTGTTTTAGGAATAATTTGAAAAATTAAGCAGGTCATAGTGTGGATACTTTAAAGCTGGTGTCATTTCACAAATCAACTGGAAATAATTTGCAATAAATAACGTAATTAACAACGCATCAAAAACTGACAATCAAAAACAAAAATAACACGTAAAAGAAGATATATTTCTTTAGAATTACATTAAATGAATGCACATTACTCAGACTTAGAGAAAGAAATTATACTGTAATACAAATCTAGAAAAACATCATAAATCATACTTCACTTTACATGAATAATACTAATTTAATGTCCAATTAAATTCAGCTTTTACTCATACAAATGCAGCGAGGCACTGCAATATGTACAAAAACATGTTAAAACGTCCCTTATATCGTAATATAAGAACAATGCTACGAGTGGACTACGATCGGCGAACGAGAAAAGCATAAAAAGAGTTTTTGTATGTACTTTTTACAGCAATTACATACTACGTAACATACTTTAAAAAACAATGTCTTTGTCATGACACAAAACATGCTAAGTTGTCATCGGTCAATGCTATTATTAATGTATGTAAATAGGCTCCTATTGTACGCTGAAGATACAAACACAATGCATTTAAATGTCACGGCCAGTAGCTATTGCGGCTTAGGCGTAATGAATAAGTTTACGTCATAAAGTGAGGAGGCGGTTTAAAAAATTCACAGTATTTCAGATTTTTCTTTCACCGACTACGAAACGGTTTGCTCTGCGCATTTCGTAGCACCGTAGGCATCGTAGCGAGCACGCTGGCATATACTTTAGTAATTACATTTATTTTACATTAGTACTGAATGTTCACGGTATGAAAAAGTAATCAGGGCAACTCATCCCCAACCTTTTATATACTGTTTGTTTATGATATGATAGTGTTTATGATAGTTTGAGTCCCGGGAAAGAACATAGGATAGTTTTTATCCCGGTTTTTGAAACAGGGACGCGCGCGATAAAGTTTTTCTGTGACAGACAAAATTCCACGCGGGCGAAGCCGCGGGCGGAAAGCTAGTGTAAAATAAACGGACCTTATAGAGTATTTTGTAAATAAATCGTATATTAGGTGTATTAGGTACGTCGGTCGTTGTTGAAATATTTTTCTTAATGCCGGTAGATGCAGTAGACTTATGTAGGTCGTGCAGGTCATTCTAGTTAACGAATTAGGGCTCAGACTAAAAAATTACATTCATTTCAATAAAACACAATGGATTTGATTTTCATATTTTTGAATAACAAATTCAACTACAGTAACGATGATGAATAACTGAAAATTACGTTTTCTTCCATCGAACAAAATGTAGTTTCATCAAAGAAACAAGTTATTCTCAGCGATAAATAAGTCCCTCTCAAAGCTGCCGCGAAGTTGTTCGCAAATCTCAGGTTATTTATTATGCAACAATCGTATTAATTCTGTTGTTTTGTAAATTATAGTCGTTCAAGTATTTTTATTTAAGTTTCGGGGCGGAGAAAAATGTAATTCGCCTGGCGAATTCTTTTTAAGTTCATTGACTTTGAGCGTGTATCTTGAAAATTAGCAAATTTATTTTTGCGACGAGGTGCACCGTCTAAATATGCAAATAGAAGGCACGATGAATGTAAAACTAGAGTAAATAACTTGTACTTATGAAAGCTTTTAGAGACGGTTAAGTTCAAGAATCGATTGAGGTAATCAAATCAGGTATTTGTACCTTTTACATTCTTCGCAAAACGATGTTTTTTTTTTCTACATCAACGTCTACAATTATTATCAATAGAGATTTATAATTATATTTGAACAGCTGATAGAAAACTTTGATATCATCAAAGTAGGACCTATCTAAATATTTAATGATATCTTACGATTCAATAAACGCACGTACACAATATTCACAATGCGTGAATAATCTCGATACACTTGAATAAAATTCGCTTTAATAAGGATGTATGTATACCCAAGCTTACACTATGATCTACATACTTACATACTGACAGCACACTATGAGCCCTCCGCTTCGTTGCGAGCCACTCACGCGGCTTGAAGGGCTTTCTGGGCCCCACAATAGGCCATCGAAGCGTACAACAGGCCCCAGAGAGTGCCCACTTATCGACCCTATTCCGTAGGCTTTAAGAGATACAATGGTATCCATTTTGAGCTTCAGTGCTCGACTTGCGGTTTGACGTTGGCTGTCGATACTCGAATGATCACAAGATCCCTACCTCGCATACGTTCGTATATCCCGTACAATATTGTGATAATATTATGTCACATCGGTAAAGTTGCTCTTTGCTTGTTGATTTTTTGAATCTGAAGAAAGAAGTTGAAATTGAGAAGAAGAAAAATAATTCTGTTCAAGAGTTTTCAGATAGTTACATTGTTTCTTTTCAATCTAGTAGTTATTAATTTTACATTCTAATCGTTCTAACAACATCGGGCCCAACGACGTTTCGGTTGAGAAAATAAATTAAGAAAACTTAAGGCCATTTTGCGGAAAGCTTTTCGCAAATGACATTCCGGAGTTGTAACAAGTTTGATTGAAATCAAGTCTTCAATTAAACGTCTCGCGTTTAACTTAAACTGCCAAGTTGCTGATACGAAGTTACTCAGCAAATAAAATATGGCCACTGGCGTAATTTGCTGTTTGGCAAGTAATATTACGAGGGCTAATTCAGTCAACTGTCAATACAAAGTAGGCAAACACTATTCTTAGCTGTATTATGGTTGTATACAAAAAGAGAGAGCATGTCATAGTGTTTACGAGTATCCATTGATAGGGTGAAGAGGCCTTTCAACTCACTCGATTGACTCGTGTCAAGAAGCACTTACGACTTACGCAGCGTGTCACGTTAGCTATGTGTATATTTTTAGGAATTACACGTGATACTTTTGGAAAATGCTGTGCTTTGGAACCGGATGCGGCGTATTCTAAGAAGGATCATCGGATCGTGTGCGAATATGCTGGGAGTGGGATAGAAAAGCCCCCTTCGGCTTAACGGAGGAATTATGTTATCAATCATTTCAGGAAATATCAACAGTGAAGAATTCTCTTGCGGAACGCCGCGCGGTTTTAATTAAAACATAAAAACGGTCGCTTAAAGTAAACCTACATGATTTTCATTTTTTTAAAGGGTAAAACATTAAGTCCCTTTATAAATCACCAGATCCACCATGATTGAGACCACAAAATTGAGGCTGCACAGTGCAAGAGACTGTAAGCTACGATGTGGACGCGTCAAGCACCTATTGAAATTGAGGAGGCCCTTCGGAACATGTGAGCAGTTCGCATCGTGAGAATCACCATCGTCTCTACACACATCATAACTATACGACTCATATGCTGTCATCTTCAAGCGTAAAGCAAAGAAAGATCTGTACTTACATATAACTTTTTTTAAATTCAATTTGTGCTTTGGAAATAAAGATTAATTTAACTAATACAATAGCTTTCCCTTATTGCCTTGGCTACCCAAGAAAAATTGTAGAGGCAGGTATTATTGTATAATCGGGTCCATTTGCGAGGGGGTCACGTAACAACCGTATTTCGGTTCGGCCATTCCAAAAGTGTTGTTTATTCAATTTATTCTTCGGCCTGTCGTCCGCGGCAATATCACCGTTATGGTAAGTTGTCGTCTGGCCAAATTGCGGTGTTCGGCCTAAATGGCCACTATTTTATGCCGAATGGCTGTAAATTCCTTAACAAGGTCTGGAATGTAGCGCCATTTACATACGGCTATTCGATATTCAGATATGTTTTATTTCTGGAAAACCTTACGTAACCTGTTTTATTCTCTAAGTTCTTAAATTCTTTTGAAGGGAAAGAAAAACAAATACTTTTTAATGTTTGAAAAAGACGACCTACCTATCTATAAGTATTCCAAAGAATGTTTGAAGAAAAATCAATCACACTAATGTAGTTCAAGCATTGAATCACACGCATTACAAAGTCAGTACTGGAAACCGAACATAAATCACGATTAAGTGTCAGGGGTCAGATCCTGTCCTTGATGTCAGTGTAGTTTTATCAAAAATCTATAGACAGCACATTAGACTATACATATTTGTAGCAAAATAGACCCTATTATAATCACATAAGAAGTCCGAGTATTTAACTTAATGTGTCGATGTCTTTACCAACATATTTATTCTGACTTACAACACTTATTAAATAGGTAAGTAAATACAAATATTTACTGAAATTATTGAATAAATACAAACGCTGTTCGTTCTGTCGTGATTTCTTGCACTTGACATTGAGTGATCGGTATTGGTTGATAGCAAAGTACAAATAAAAAAGAAGGTTAAACTATCGAGTATAAACACTTACTTTTAGGTTTCGATGTATAAAATTTATTGTACATGAAAAGATTAAATATGGTGCAAAAAACATGTATAAAAGTACAAAAGCGAGTATTATTTATAACATCTAAAATTGAAACACACTTTAAATGTTTTGTTTTTCTAATTCATTTGAACGAATACCTTTTGTTACATCACTCAACATTTCAACAAATAGGCGCGTTTACATTTGATAGTTACGTGTGAAAAACGTTTTTTGTTACGTTCTGTGATCAAATTGCTGAATATGTATACCGTTTTAACACCTCTGTCCGAATATAAAAAGGTTCGCAATTTTGTAAATTTATGGCGGACTAGACACAGTAGACTAGTGACAGTTTCATGGTCGGTGTGACGGTTATAGTAAATCAAAATCAAAAATATTTTATTCAATTTAGACCACTAGTGGCACTTATGAACGTCAAAATACAGTAAATAAAAAAGGTAGCCCTTAAGTATGTGGCACTTTACATGTCTCCTTATCTTTTGGGCCCTACCAGCGCTTCGAGACAAACATATGGCAAGTGCTAAGAAGATATAGGGCGATAAGCCTTTTTGTAAGTGGGGAGATTAAGATGTCGAACGCAATTAACACGACCTGCCTTATCTCTAGTCTGACGGGGTAAGTGACCACATCGCTTGAGACATTAACGGAATTATAATAAATGGCCGTAGACATCACAAGACGCAACGTGTGGAGACTACACTTTAGAGACCGAAACAAAAAGAAATATTTCACTTTCGACTAAGATGATCATATACATCACAAGACGCAAAGAGCGGAAGCTGCACGTTAGATATTAAAATAAATTCAAATCTTAAGGAAATAAACGCTCACACTCAATGCGTAGGTCCCGTAGGTGGATTAGGAACATACATAGTTTGAAACTGTCAGAGACCTTTGAATCGATTGCACGCACGATGCATTCCGACAAGAGAGCGGTGTGTAGCGTCCAATCGATACGGTAATTCGATCAAAGGCCACAGTCGGCCGACGCATTAACACGACCTGCCGGATCTCTGGTCTGACGGTAAGTGACCGCATCCCTTGATCGCACGAGACATTAATGGAATTATAATAAATGACCGTAGACATCACATGACGTACGTCATTTGTTTGGCTATTCTCGTCTCTATCGCTCATGCTGAATTAAAAGAAACACAAAGTTTTTTTACTTTTGATTTGATCAAAGCCGTACAGTAAAGAGCATGAAACAGCATACCGTAAGGCTCTTGATATTCACAAGTTTCAGAACACTCTGGACATGAAAGAAAGAAAAAGAAAGGTGAAGCGTGGTTTGGGGTTTGGCTTATTATTGGCAGCATGATCTACATAAGTTATGACGCTTTAGAATGAACCTCGGACAAGGCACTAAACTTATAGACCTAACATAACTACATCCATAATAATATAAGACGTGCTCAAAGGGCAAACGCCGTCGCGTTATCACAAGCTATGTACGTACAGTACAAACAAGAGCTCATCAAGCTATACATAGTGGGATCTTGTGTAGCTTTAAAGCTCTTATTAATAAGAGCGATTTTGGAACTGTCGACCGTGCCATACGCACAACCAGCCCGGTCCAGTTACCCGCTTCAGCGGAGCTCAGGTGCTCGCCTTTGATTCAGATCAGATGGCACCGAGGACGAGGATTGCTTAAAGCGCTGCATTAACGTCTCATTGCGGCACAAAGATGCCGCTTTAGCAGCTGGTTTTGCGAACACCGTGCAAATAGTTGAACCTTGAATGGGGTATTAGACGCTACCAGTCATAGATAAATTTTCATGAGCTTCGCTGTTTTTTCATAGATTTTATTGAAATGAACAATATAAATCCTTGGAAGTCAGTGTGACTTTCCGTTTTTTTTTTGAGCCAAAATGTACTATTTTTACGAACGTACATAACGAAATTATTTATGTTGTTTCCAGTGTCCTATTTAACGCACATAACGTTCACTTTTAATAAACATCGTTATACAGGGTGTTTGGCGCATCGTGTGCCAAAATGATTTGGCGGATAGAATGGGTCATTTCCTATATTTTCAGCCCCCATAACACGTTCCATACCAGGCGGCTACTTTTAAATTATTTTTTTTTAGTAATTTCACCAAAATACCCAAATCGCATCATTTAATTTCGATTTCAAAAAAAACTACTAAGCGCAGCCCTAAAGTAAATATTTTGTTTTGACGTGCATTAATGTAGGGTTGCATCAAATCTAAATTTATTGGCAAATATCATCTAGTTTTTTTAAAATTCAGCTTTGAAGTTTTCCGAAAAGTTAAAAATGGACTGAACATTTAAGTTTACAAGGGTATAATTTTTTTTTTAAAAGAGATAGCGATCTTCGGATTTTATCAAAACTTCTCTAGTCTATCCTCATTCAAACGGTATACTAATCTTGTTTAAATAATAACAACAACTTCACAAATTCCTTAAATTAGTGCATTGACTCTACTCGGACTGATTTGCGAAATTTGTGTTTATAGCTCCTTTTTGTGTGAATAGCACGTAGAACACCTAACAGGTAAAAATTATTTATCTTATGCAATGTAAAAACCTTTTATCTATCGTTTTTCAATGTGGATTTCTTGAAATTAAAGACGAAAATAATTATTTTGATCGTTTATTAATTATTACAAATTTTGTTCAAAATGTCCGCCTCGGCAACGTATACACTCAAGACATCTTCTTCTAATTTCGACTGTTGTCGTATNGAACAAAATTTGTAATAATTAATAAACGATCAAAATAATTATTTTCGTCTTTAAATTCAAGAAATCCACATTGAAAAACGACTGGGAAAAGGTTTTACATTGCATAAGATAAATATTTTTTACCTGTAGGTAGGTGTTAAACGTGCTATTCACGCATAAAGGGGCTATAAACACAAATTTCGCAAATCAGTCCGAGTAGAGTCAATGCACTAATTTAAGGAATTTGTGAAGTTGTTGTTATTATTTAAACAAGATAAGTATACCGTTTGAATGAGGATAGACTAGAGAAGTTTTGATAAAATCCGAAGATCGCTATCTCTTTTAAAAAAAAAATTATACCCATGTAAACTTAAATGTTCAATCCGTTTTTAACTTTTCTGAAAACTTCAAAGCTGAATTTTAAAAAAACTAGATTATATTTGCCAGTAAATTTAGATTTGATGCAACCCTACATTAATGCACGTCAAAACAAAATATTTAATTTAGGGCTGCGTCTAGTAGTTTTTTTTTTAATCGAAATTAAATGATGCGATTTGGGTATTTTGGTGAAATTACTAAAAAAATTAATTTAAAAGTAGCCGCCTGGCATGGAACGTGTTATGGGGGCTGAAAATATAGGAAATGACCCATTCTATCCGCCAAATAATTTTGGCACACGATGCGCCAAACACCCTGTATATTTCCTTGAATTTTAATAATCAAACGAAGGACTTTAAACATTGTCAAACCTCTTTGTGACGGCATTAGGAGAAACCCCACAAAATACTTTAATGCTTAAAAATTTTCGAGCGGATAAAACGCTGAAAATGATGTTAGCAAAAATCCTGTATAATGGGGAAGAAATGACAGGGATCACCGCAAATCCTATTTCTTTGCTTCGCCTACGGAATACGGAAGAGAATTTCTTTACAAATTGGACAGTAGAAAAGTTGTTACCTCACTCGCGCGAACTACACCGAAGCCAATTTTCCTCAGCATTAAACTTTGTACGGGACTAAAAAATGCACGTTAACGTTCACGTTTTTAAAGTAGAGTTGAGATTAAAATAGCTTCTCAAGTACGTAATGTGATCGGAGCAAGATAAATTCTTGTAAACGCAATTCAGGGCGGGTCGTGTATCGGTGCTCCGCGTAATGTATGCAAAACGAGCTAATAAAACGGGAGGCGACGGTAGCGCACTAAATTCGCGAGCTGACATTTATCCAAAGTTACATCCGTTACAATAACAGTCGCAGTTACGATATCCGAGCGCGCAGTGCGTCCATTTGTTCTAGTTCCGGAGGCTGCAGCCAGCTCTCTAATGTAATGGAAAACTTTACACAAACACGCTCGAAGCTGCGGATTAGGTGTCCAGAGTCGCGGCGTCTCGCGTCTCCGCTCCGCCGCCCGCCCGCTTTAAAACATCATTAAAATTCACAACGCAACCACTGCCTGTATCCTGGTGGAAATTCAAAAATATTTACTATTACACTGCGCTCGTTGAAAGCGTTTAATCAAGTTTACCTGCATGCAGAGAGCTCATACGCCAAATTATTTTAATTAAACCGTTTTACCGCAGCTATTTAATAGGTATTCTCCCTGGTAGTTGTTTGTAAGGGGCGTGAGTAAGCGGCAGATACTCGAATACGGTTCAGTAATGAACGTTCCTCTCGCGAAATCGCTCAGACAGCTCGAACAGCTCCATAGATCAACATCGCATGCATTATTCGTCCGAGGCGCCGCCACACATACTATTAGCGGATAGGTTCCCATTCCTCAAAAAACGGAATCCTAAATGCTCATAGGGATATTACACGCGCATCTTTTATTTATTTTTATTACTCCCCGTAACACGTTTGGGATAGCTCTTAAGAGAACCGTTTTGATCGCCAAGAAAACGTCTAAACGTCGGCAGGTGAAAGATCGATGGCTTAATTCGGTCGCACCCACAAGCAGGCGTCCTTTTTGTCACGAGGGATCGAGTTTTATATGCGTCTAAGTAACGAGTGCCGCTGCCCGAAGGAAATGAGAAAGTTATCGGTATCTAAATCCTCGCCCTGGGGACCGCTGAACGTTTTCCTAATAGATATAAAATCCGGGGCTTCGTATAATTCAATTTCGGTCGGAGGAATGGTAACGGTGCGGCCGGTGGAGCAATTTATGTGCGGGCACGCGGCCGGTCGCCGCTCGGACGCGTCGCAGCCGCGTCGCCTTCGCGTCGCGCCGCGGCATGACGTCTGCGGTCGCACTACGCCGGTGAATTCAGCAAATATTTACCGCACCCTGTGTGCCCTACCCAAATCACTCGCAGGCGTATCTAAGCCACATTTTGGTTGTATGTAAATTTAATATACCTCAGTACAAAGGCTTCTCGTCGAGAATTACCGCAACGTTCTCTCTGATGTACACGCGTCATATCAATGTGATTACGTTTCGTGTTTGCCCTTGTATGGGGTTTATTAACGGGGTCTTGTAACATTAAAAGAGAATACTTTTTCATTGCTGCGTTCAAATGTACTCAATAAGATCAGGTACAGCAGCACGTGTTCTTGCCCTATCTCCAAACATCAATGAACAGCCTCTATAGTAAATGCAAAAAGGCTTTCCGGACCATAGCATCTAACAACTAGGTAATTATTACAAAAACAGACTGACTTAAACAAGCAAAGAACATAATCTTATCGCTAAACCAGTTCAATGTTTTTAATTAATGTTATTTATGTTTATGATACAAGACGCTACCAAACACTGTACGTCTTTCTTAGCCAATGTGTGAACAAAGCTAGCTCGCTTCGCATCCGCAAACAAACCGCACGCAACGACTGTATCGATATATCTCCGCAGTATCTACTTCAGCCATTGAGTTCACGTATCACGTAAGCTGCTGACAATGCTTATTCGAATCTACTTCTCGATACAATACAAAACTTTACACATTCCACTCTACGATGTGTTGAGATTCATTACAAACGAGAAACAAAATATTTTATGAACAACACCGCATCGATAGTCCAGTAGAATTAGCTTTTAAATCGGAAATAATTCCCACAAAAGATTTTATTATTTTAATGGCTTCATTGGTTGCCCATTAAGACTCTCCTAAGTTTTAGACTACGACGGAGTTGTGCTTAAGTGGTGGGGGCGCCCGAAAGGGGCATTTTTTCGGTTTTCCGGTTATACCGCGTAAAGGACTTACCCTATCAAAAAGTGGTCTTCATGACGGTTGAAGGGCACTTAATCCTGCATTGAATAAGACCAAATTCATATGTTTTGGACAAACCGTTCTCGCGCTAAAGTTCGGCAAAGTAGAAAATATACGTATAATTAATGACCCTCTCCATGTCCAATATTTGGTCTTATTCAATGCAGGATTAAGTGCCCTTTAACCGTCATGAAGACCACTTTTCGATAGGGTAAGTCCTTTACGCGGTATAACCGGAAAACCGAAAATACGCCCCTTTCGAGGGCCCCCACCACTTAAGCACAACTCCGTCGAAGTCGAAAACTTAGGAGAGTCTTAATGAGCAACCAATGAAGCCATTAAAGCAAAAAAATCTTTTGTAGGAATTATTTCCGATTTAATCAATTTTTGTGTTTAATTCTACTGGCCTAGAGGAAATGTAAACAAAAGCTCAAAAATTGAAAAAATAAAGTTGGAAAGGGGATTGATAATAAAGTACACATAATGTAAAAAATATCCCTCAAAGCCCCGTCCATTTTGCGCGTCGTAAATACGAATGCGTTTAAAAGTATGCATCGGAAAATACCGCGTTAATTTATATGTCAATTACGAAAATTAAGGTCGGGTATCGGGATTCTGTTGGCGAACCACACCCGGCAGCGTTGACTTTGTAACTTTTGATCCCATTACGGTACAAGATTGAAAAACTCTTGCGCTTTTTGTTATCTCGGAAGAAGCTTCATGGCTGATGTCTTTGCTTGGTCTTAGAAGGATAGAAAATATAAAGCTGTGTGTTAACTGTGGTGACTGAAGTAACTGCAATTCACAGTTTCACAGTTTTTTCTTCTACTTTTGTACAATCATAAGTTCAATTAGTTTATAAGATCAGTTTGTACCATAACTATTGTTTCACAGAACAACCAGAACATCTGTAAATAACCAATCTTGCATAATATTAGGTTACATTTCAAGAGAAGACTTAACATTACAAGCTCATTATACAGTTCCACTTATCTTGACGCGAATAGAATGGTCTCAAAATCCTTACGCTCGCGACAGAGGCGGGCTGGTAGTTATGCATAAGTCTGAAATTAAAGTTATCTCAGATACTGGATATCACTTTAAAGCAAAGAACGAGACATGTGACGAGCCATTTGCTGCTCAAAGGAATCGTTTGATGTTATCGTAAGAACTTAACCCCTGCCTCGCTGCGAGCGCTCTCAAAAGGCGATTGAGCGAAGACTTCGTTGCAGAGCTGATTCTTGGCGACATTAGATAGATATGGGGTTAGATGAAATCATATTGATGGAAGAATCGCTGAGATTTATGTATCTTCACACACGATTTAAGATGTAATTTCCGATGCGAAAACGGTTTTTAAGACAAGTGGGAAAGTCTAATCGCAATAAGCTTTATGTGCGAAAAGAGATTTTTTATAACTGTTGATTTTCCAACCAAAAATTCTCTCTTAAGATCTTGTGGGTATCGCGACTAAAGTATTTATAAATAAACTGTTTGCTTGACTAATGGCCGATAGAGTTAATTGGAAATAAAATGACCAGTCAAAACACAACATAAACTGCAGTGTTGCATCTGTCAACGAGCGAAATAAAAGCATGCCAGTCTGCTGTCTCGTTAACCAATCGCGATGACGTTAAACGTGCACTCAAACTAATCGGGGATGCAGTTCAACGAGTGGCGGCGCGAGTTATCTGGGGGCACGGCAGTGCCCCCACCAAGTCGAGCAAAAAAGCGGCACGGCCGTACCATCCTTTTCTCGAAGCAATTCAGGCCATTTTCGACCGCCTGTAACTTCGTTGTGGATAAAACTAGAAGGCTGAATTTTCATTAGCTATGCAGGCATTGTAAAGACACGGTATATTTAAAATTTCATTCAATTTGAACCAGTAGTTTAAGAATTATAACGGGTCAAAGTTACTTAATTTTGTCACTCACTGACTGACTCACTGACTCACTGACTCACTCACTGACTCACCGATCATCAAAACTCTAAGGCACTTCTAGCAGACCTAGAAGCTTCAAATTTGGAATATAAGAAGTGTTTGGTGTATGAATCAAGGAAAAACTAAAATATTTGGGGGCACGGTAGTGCAACCGCCAAGTCGAGTAAAATTTTTCAATTTCGGTCCAGTTTTCTAGATACATAACTGCTGTCTACAAAATACAAAAAGAAATGAGATCCCATCAAAAACAATACTTGTCAAAAAAACCAAGTCTCGCAACTCAGTTGTTCTACGGTAAAAAGTTGTGAGATCCATGTAATACCAAGTCCAGGCCAGGAAATCTTTAACGTTTTACATAAATATATTGACTTGGTCATCGCATGAAAACACGTGTAAATAAAATTATTTAGTGCGATGGCCAAGTCAATAATTTATGTAAAACGTTAAAGATTTCCTGGCCTGGACTTGGTATTACATGGATCTCACAACTTTTTACCGTAGAACAACTGAGTTGCGAGACTTGGTTTTTTTGACAAGTATTGTTTTTGATGGGATTAATTATGACACGACACACCTCGCTTATAAACAGGGACAATTCGGTCACTACATTCTATTTGGATTATGTTTTTTTTAAGCTTCAAAAAACTGATAATGTTTCAAAAAGAAAAGTGTTTTTCCCCTAATTTTTATATGAGTAGACACGATAGGTTTGCAAGACAAGGTAGGTCTTTGACCGCAATCGCACCTGGTGTTAAGTGAGATGCAGTCTAGGATGGTAGGTACATATCTGCCCTGTAAGTACCTATTCACTCTCGCCTTGAAATTGCCCGGACTATTATGGACTTAATAGTTTCCACTAAAAAGTGTCCTTGGTGTAGCTTTGTTTTGTTATTTTCCTTTTTACCATTGCAGCGGTTTTTCCTTGACCTAGCAACGCGCTAAGTAAGTTGGTCGCATGAAGTGCGCGTTTCGCGCTGGCAATTTGTCGTATTTCAGCCGCAACGTGACCGAAACAAACGCAAATTTATAGAGCTAATATCCCCCGAATATTTCGCCTCCGGACTCGGGGCGAAGTAGTTGGCTAATAATGAGAGATAGTAGTACTTCCAAAGTGATTTATGGAATTATGTGCACTGTGGAATGGTACAACTACGAGTGTTATTACCATTATATCAAAGTCAGGTTGGCAGTTCTCTGAAATTCAGGAGATATGACGAAGCCAATTGTGTATTTTTTGTTCAGTCATGTTATGTAGCGAAATTATTTTGTTTTTAAGCTTCACTCGTAATACTGAACGTTAGGAGATTGGATTATTTAGTCGTGGGAGTTTATTCTACTTAGACCCTCTTTTTTCTATGGCACAAAATGTTTCCAAGGAAATTACAAGACATGGAGCACAAAGATTTCAATTATAAAGTTGTTTAGTTTTCTCCTAAATTTCAAATAAATATTAAGCTCCTTTCGTCGTTTATGGAACTGAGTACTTGCATAAAACATAATAACGTTGACTTTGTAAATGTAGAAGTAATTACTAGAGAGGCGTCCCAGTCCGGTAGATTAGGCGGCAAAGCGCGCTAATGCGCCCGCGACCTGCTGATCAACATAATTCGCTTTGTTGTGCTAAGCCGCTCGACGGGTTAACATTATAAATATGCAATTTTATTCTAATTCGTTCACTTGCCATTTTGTACGTTAAATGGCGTGTGAAAAGATCGAAAATTGGTGGAAACGCCCGAAAAAAGTTACGTATTGAAATTTATTTATGCTGAAATTATGAGCGAGCAAACACAAAGCAATTCCTCTATAGACTGGCTAATAGCTATTGAATACTAATGCTTAATACGTAAGCCTGAACATCATCAAACCTCTCATTGTACGGTAATCTATTGAAAACTGCTGAAAATAAATGAGTTACAAAAAATGTATCGATAAAAAAAAAATATTCCACCACCCTTTTCATTCATTTCCAATCGACTCTGAATGGAATGGAATCAATTAAATAAAAATATGTATTTATAAATGTGATCAATCTTTTTGATTCTGTAAAATGTTTTTATTTAGTAAAAGCTTTTGGGATTGTGAGTTTTGTGAAAAAAAATCCTTTCCTGTTTCGCCACAAACATAGTAATGAGCTTAAGACAGACTTGACATTATTTTATGCATTATAGAACGTAAAGACTTGCAGAGAGTAGCAATAATGTACCAGTCGACGAATTTTCCTTATCCCGCCGGCAACTGGTGACACAAGTGACTTTTTTATTCCGTCTGCCCACAGATACGATAAAAAGTGGTCATTTACTTTTGCCCAGTACACAATCAAGTGAGCACAAAGAGCTGGATCGTAGATGTTGAAAAGAAATCAGACATTAGCCACTGGCTCCTTTTTGTTTCGTTAGATACTTAGCCGCTGTGTGTAACAAAGGGGAAAGTATTTCTCATTTGCTGTGTAGGGGAAAACAACAAAAATGTCCACACGTACCGCCCTCAATCTCCTTTGGCCCGCGGACAAAGGAATATTATTTCAATTAAGCCCCGGCAACGTGTTTTTGCATGTCCCGGCATTGTTTTATAGGTGAACTATGTGAGAACAGCTCGCGGAAAAAACGTATGCGTTTACCTTATCTGAGATACGTTAACGCTTAGTTAATGTTTGTGGTACGCCGCGGGATTGAGGCTTTTGTTATTAAATAAGTTATCTTTATTGGCTATGGACCAAGTATAATCCTATACACATTATAAGCCATACATTGAGAGCAGATCCTTAAGGATAGACTGGAGAAAGATTAGGCCGAGAAATTTTTTCAAGAGAACTGTTGCTCAGTTACAGAAGAACTTGCCACTTGTCAGTTTTATATAAGTGCAAGCAAATTTTACTTTTGCTCTTTGTTTGTTAATATGATAACTTCATAGAACGAAGGAAGCCCCAGTAAATCCTTGATAAATAAATGTTTGTTCTATGAATTCAGAATTCCTAGACTCGAAATCAATTTCTCTTCACACGAGCACTATCGTTAACTGCAGAACGCACTGTAGGGAATGCGTAAATTTATTTTACAGAAACGTGTCAATAAACGTTTGTGACCTCACAATAAAGACTGTGACGTTTCCAAAAAACACTGTGACAGAAACGGGCATTTAATCAGGGTACTCAATCCGATATCCCGTGACTCCATCCGAAAAACCATCTCTGTGCGGCGTAAATGAATTACGGAAACAAAAATCCCATAGCAGTCAACCCGTGACTGAACGAGTGCATGCGAGTATGTGGCGATTTTTGCCGCAGTGAACATCAACTAGATTCGATTAAAACCATTTCATTGCCAGAATCGAGTTGCACGAAATGGTCGAGTTAAATGCATTGTACGGTGCAATTGAAATAATTAAGAACAGTGTTCAGTAATCATTTTAAATGGATCAAAACTTGATGAAATTACTGTATTATTGTGATATGGTTTCGAATACAAGCGGGATATGTTTTGTCACCAATTTCGTAACATCCTGTAGGTACATGTAGTCCAGTCAATGAATGCCTTAACGACGGTGTAGAGAGAAATCCGTGGAACACAATTTCTGACCTCGGGACTTTATTTAGCCTAGTTAGGTGGTGAACATAGCAAAAGTCCCCGCCCTTAGCCCTTGAGCCGGCGGGGAGAGGGGGGTTTAAAGGTATCACTTTTCGGTTTTTCGCTTAATCCTCGGAAACTATGCGTCCTAGTGACATGACTACTATCAACCAAAAAAAGCTTATTCAATTTGCTATAGGTGAGACCGTCAAGTTTTTCTATATCTTGTATAGTTTTTGCGGCATCTGCTCTAGAAGGTCTGTAAAATTGGAAATTTTATTGTTGTCTTACATGTTCCTTTCAGGAGAAAATCGACTAAATCAACATTGAGCAAACACTATAGACATGCGGGAGCATGTTAAGCCTAGTTCCAGGGAGGGGACTGCACCGTGCGTATATTTAGACGAACCAATTAGAGCCACTTTTGACTCCTCATCATTCAAAAACTACTGTGCATTAACACTTCAAATTTGGCTCATGTATTGAGACTTGCAAGATATACATCAGCTTCAAATTTCATAAATATACCTCAAACGGTTATTTAGGTATTGACGTTCAAAAATCGATATTTAGAGCACTAAAATCTATCTATCACATGTGAAATGTTAAAATTTACTGGTTTTTTATTTGTTCCTTTGTATTTACATAACTACCTTTCTGGATGCCAAATTTGAACCTTCGAGGTCATCTGGAAGTGGTTAGAATTTGGTCTATAGGTCAGACATGTAAATTTTTGGACGTGAATACCTAAAGAACCGTTTGAGGGATATTTATGAAATTTGAAACTGATGTATATCTTGCAAGTCTCAACACATGAACCAAATTTGAAGTGTTAATGCACAGTAGTTTTTGAGTGATGCGGAGTCAAAAGTGGCTCAAAGTAGTTCGTCTAAATATACGCACGGTGCAGTCCCCTCCCTGAAACTAGGCTTAACATGCTCCCGCATGTCTAGTATGATTGCTCAATGTTGATTTAATCGATTTTCTCCTGATGGGAACATGTAAGATAAAAATAAAATTTCCAATATTACAGACCTTCTAGAGCAGATGCCGCGAAAACTATACAATTTATAGAAAAACTTGTTTATCTCACCTGTAGCAAATTGAATATGCTTTTTTTGGTTCAAAGTAGTCATGTCACTAGGTCGCATAGTTTCCGAGGATTAAGCGAAAAACCGAAAAGTGGCACCTTTAAACCCCCCTCTCCCCGCCGGCTCAAGGGCTAAGGGCGGGGACTTTTGCTATGTTCACCTCCTAACTAGTCTAAATAAAGTCCTGAAGTCAGAAATTGTGTTCTACAGTTTTCCATCTATAATGCTTTATTGACTGGACTAATGCTCTAACTTGAGTTCAGTGTGTTCATTTTTATGTACGTGGCCATTAAGATAAAGCTTGCATGGCATTTCATTTTTATCTATCTGTGTTACATTATGCAGTGTAAATCAATGGCGGCTTACAGTAAACAAAGAAGTAGTTGCATGTAATGCGTCCGCGTGACTGCGTTTGAAACATGCAAATTGTGGAGTCGGATGTAAGGCTGTGTTTCCACCAAAGATGTGCAAGCTGAGCGATGCTATGAGGCGTAAATGAGTGTGATCCAAATTCCAATAGTTATTGCACATAATTATAAATAGAAGGTTAATTTCAAGATTCGAAAAATGTGGGTTCGAGCCCCGACGTACGGCATTCAAACTCCGTCATCCGGTGTTCGTACCCCCATTCCTCGGATGTGGTTAACCCACTCGTAACAGAAGCTTACGACGATGGATTATCGGGACTTTAAAAAAATTGATCGTGGCTTAGAATGTACAATTCTCCTTGTTCGAAAAATACACCTCCTTCAATTTCTTTTTCGTACCTACCTACGTCACGAACTTTTCACCGTGGATTGCGTTACTACACAGCACTGTGGTGGAGAATCAGTTTAACACTGGCGGCAAAATCTCGCATAAAGTTGAGCAGATACGCTTTACCCCGTAACGCAATATCGGAGCGGTGACGACCGCCATGATCACGCGATATTTCAATATAGTGCAACTAATGTTCCACTGCAGGGTTGCCTTAGAATGCTGCAATATATTTTTTAAACTTAATTTAATTTGCATTTGAACTGTAAACTGCCAGCTTTATTGTTATTGTACCAGTGCGTAAAAAAACTTTCAATTTAAAATTTCAGAAGTGTCGATATAACTACTATACAATATGTCAAATGCCAGCCCTGATCCAGTCGTTTGCCATCGTCCGCAGACATTATTCAAATACGCCAGTACCTATCGCGGGAACTACAGAGCGATTATGACACTTGCACAATATCACACATAGTTATTTAGCATAGAAAATCGCTTGCGGGCATCATGCTTTTGAAACTTACGATATAATATGAAACTCGTGCCTTTATGGCACCTTGAGGGTCGTGCAACTGGCCTGCTAGTGGCTCAAGATTTGTGCATTAATCATGATTCATTCACTACGGCAATTTATCCTCGACACTTGAATAAAATGACATTATCACCCCAATCTTCACATTATGATACGGAAAAAGATAAGGAAAATTTTGATCCAGTTGTGACGTCATCCACAACCATGTGAATTACATGCGTAAAACCATCTAAAGCAGTGGATACTCTCATCGTATATCACACATTCTGCGAACTAGTAGAGCTGATATGTATGTCAATCCTGATGTAGCTCTCTATGTCATACAGAAGCCATTTTGAATACGCCAATTACAGATCATTATATCTTCTAATAATAACGAATTATTATTATTAGTATAGATAATAGACTATATTTAGCTTTGATAGTCAGAAGTTTGCCTCCTATCCCATAAAAAAAATGAAGACAGTCCTTATCTACCATGAAAGTATACGAAGTTATAGTTATGTAATACCTAAACCGACTAGTCAGAAATCAACCTTAATTTTAGCCTGTGTTATTGATCCAATATCACACATTGTAGCTCAGATAACCAGAGGCTCTATCCCGCAACACGGTTTCGAATATCCGGCTCTGCTCATCTCACTCTCCTTGCACGAGTGAAAGAGACGGAAAATGATGATAGACCTCCAGCGCTTTGTTGATAGTGGGAGCGGAGCGATGCCATCCTTAATCTAGCGTGCCATCGCGAGCCCGCAGACATTATTCAAATACGGCGAGTATCGCGAGCTCCTCTGCGATATGACACTTGCACAATTGCTGCGTTAAATTTCGGGGTATAACTTTAAAGCAGCTACTATAAACCGTGAATGGGAGGTCCGCAGTGTTTTATTTTAAGCGCCCCATTTTCGGTAAGACCAAGCAACGTACTTAGCGCGAAATATCGATGCCGCGACCGAAGCACGCTCCAAGTACTAAGTGCAGAGCAACCTTGCACCCATCGATGGCTCGTAAAATTTTGCAAAGAGCCATTGGATGCAGGCACACTATAGATCGGCAACATGTATCTTTAAAGATTTTTGATGGAGATATACTGGAAGTAGACAACTTAGATTATAATAATTATCCTGAATAACTTCAGCTTTATCTGAATAGCGAAGATTGTAGAAGTACCTATTCAATGCCTATTACGTGCTATTGAACGAATCTAATCTAACTGCAACAATAGAAAAACCAATTTCTAATTTCAGAGTCAATCCAATTGAGCTATGAGCCCATATCAGACGCCTAAGGAGGCTTGGAAAGTCTGACACTAGATTTATACTCTTAGTTGTTCAACCCATATGATTTAAGAAGAAAAGTAAACTCAAGTCAACAGCTGTTTTGTGTTGCACATCAGCATCGCTTCTCCATTAAACCGCTAATAAAGACACCACACTCTGCCACATAATTCTTAAGTATTCCCAGTGTAAAACTGTCAACCCTAATGTTTGCACGATGCACATTACAGCCGGCGGCTAGTTTGCGAAGTTTCGCTGCTGCAAACGAACGACGAAATAATTATTTATTTACACCGACGTCGCGGAATTGCGTTACACTCAGTTAAGAGTAATAACTTTTAATTCAGTTATGAATGCCGTTGTGCCGGGATGAGTTGCGCGCTTTAATAGTTCGACAACAGTTGCGCACTCTTTGGGTGTAATTCCTCAAAGGTCTTCTCTGCGAGGAGGAATATTTTCATGACATTTATTTTTAGTCTAGCGTCTGCAACGGTTATATAACATGCTTTTTAAACTAGAAGTAAACGGGTGGGTCTTTTTATTTTTTATTTAGGATATCTTATGCTTTTATTATTCTTCTTTTACTGGTCGTGTCGACAGCAAACCTATACAGTATCAGCCCAAAACTCCGCTAGAAGAGTGGCCTTGTCAGAAGCGTTGTCATTCATTTTCCTGCGTGCAATTGTTTGGGCACGCAACATTTATATGTGCTTCAAAAACTGGGGAACAAAACCACACCTTCACTCCAAGTTTATTTTCCATGATTTATCTTCGACAAAATTCAAGGCAAGAGTGAATTTTCACTTACTGGGCAGGTATGTACCACCCTAGATTACATCTACACTTAACATCAGGTGTGATTATTGTCAAATATCTGCCTAGTCAAATACATAAAAAAGAAATTTAATCAAAACAAAAAACCTTAGCTAACCATAACTAGCCACTCTATGCAACTCACATCTCGAACATGCCACGTGTTCAGCAAAGCCACCTAATCCCCAAGTCGTCATCAAACAATGCAAGCGTCGGTTCCTCAGTTAATATAATTAAGTGGGTACCGCCAAGCGCTTAGTACAAGGCACTCTGAAGGTAGATATTGCTCCGCATGAAATGGGAATCCCACCGCGGCAGCGGTGGAACACTATCAGGGATGCCAAGCAGAACAAAAGAAAATTAATTAATGTTAGCCCATTCTAATTCAAATGAGCATGATGTTTTGTGAATCAAATCAAAACAAAACTCGTATGTAAATAGCAAGTTCGTTTAATTTGCTTTTCTCTCTATTTAGCTATGACGAATTTTGCACCTTAGTGACTTTAAAATTCAAGCAGGTGTTTATCAAACGTACCAAATAATTAAGTAGTTAAGTACAGAAATATATATCATACACATTTCAGTACATTTCAGTGTACTTATTTTGTATATGTTTTCAGCTCGGTCATGGAATATTGTGTATATTCCAGGAGTCGAGCATTCAGGGTCCTGTTATAGGTAATTGCTTTTATTCAATGCTATTGTTTAATATATACAACGTGTCCCAAAATTCAAGGATAAGCCGGCGCCGCAGGGTGGACATAGTCATGACTACTTTAGGAAAAATTAGAAAAAAAATCTATCTCAATTATTTTTTAAGTTACACAATAAATTATGAAATTCGTCGAAAATTGACACCCCTTATGATATTTTACATTACCACGTCTACAATTTTTCAAATNGGTCATCTCAGCAAAAATTGTTGGCACAAGAAAGATAATGCAAAATCTGATGAAAATACTGGTTATTTTGCTGCATTTTCTGCATGCTCAAAGAATGACACAATGAACTGGTACGTAGACTCTGGCGCCTCCATGCACATGACGATGCACCGGGAATGGCTTCATGAGATCAGACCGCCACCTGTATCAAGTATTCGTATTGCTGATAACAAGTTATTGAAAGTTGAATGCTCTGGCAATGTTTTGATAGAAGCACTGGCAAAAAATGGCAGCACAGAAAAAATACTAGTGAGAGAAGTTTTATATGTTCCAGATCTGAAAACAAATCTATTATCAGTTGGGAAAATAATAAAAAGTGGCTGTAAATTGGCATTTAATAAAAATGGTTGTCAGATTTATAATAAAGCTAATGTTTTAGCAGCAACAGCAAACCTTTTCAATGATACCTACCTGTTAAATGCTTGTAACCAAAAAGATGATGCACATGCTATGACAGCTAAAACTGAAGATACATTTTTGTGGCATCAAAGGATGGGTCATTTGAATTTTGGAGACATAAATAAAATGCCCAGCTGTACCACCTCCAGACTCCATCCAGCTCAATGATACCATAATATTGCATTGTCATCGTACTTACATAAGTATACCAAATTTCAGCTCAATTGGTTGAGGAGAACTGGTTTTAAATTTAGTTGCAAGATTTATCCCATACTACTAACGAGCGAAGTGCTTGTAAAAATGGTACGCATATCTTTTTTGCGACTAGTTTTCTTAGAGTATTATACCATTTTGGAATCTAGAATAGTTGCGTCAACTTTATAAAAAACTTGCCGCAGTAGTGTTCATACTGTTTTTTTACAAAACGTAGAGTCAAAGTGGAGTGAACGTAAAAATCGTTCAAAATTTTAAGGAAATATCATATTTTGATTAACTTTTGTGTAAAAACTGCAAGGATTCTGGGGGTTTTAAGAATGGGAGTGGACAGCAGCACTACTTAAGTTGCCGATACAAACAAAAAAACAGAAGTATTTGAAAAATTGTAGTCGTGGTAATGTAAAATATCATAAGGGGTGTCAATTTTCGACGAATTTCATAATTTATTGTGTAACTTAAAAAATAATTGAGATAGATTTTTTTTTATTTTTCCTAAAGTAGTCATGACTATGTTCATCCTGCGGCGCCGGCTTATCCTTGAATTTTGGGACACGTTGTATATGGGTGTATGTGTATGTACGTGATCCATTTACATTCCGACCCGTTTGATCTTTGAACGGTGGCCACGCCTTCGAAACCACGGAGTGACGTAGACCCTTTTCAGTGCCTTGAACGGTGACGGTACGTCAAGCTAAAGCTGTGGCACGTGTGTATTGTATTAAGGGCGGTTTTTTAATAGGTAAGTTATTACTTATTCCGTATTGAAGGGGCCAAAACATAACAGCTAGTTACAATCAAACCGTATTAGTTTAAGCGACGATATCCGAACCATGAAAGCTGCCGGACCGAATCGAGATCCAAGGAACGCGGGTTCCAACCACGCCGCGCCACTCGGCATGTTCAACTAATGTAGTGAACCCACTCGTGGCTAATATTGACTAATATTCATTCAATAAAAAAAAACTTTAACCAGTTGAATTAAACGAAAACAAAACTCCTGTAAACAATCTTCGCTTCAAACACTTACCACACAGAATGTGGGGCACAGAACTGGAAACAAGTAACACTGGTGCCAACCGGCGGCTACCGACGCGGACATTAATTAAAAATAACCGCAAACTTCCCTTTGCTAATGGAATGGAAGCCTGTCCGGTTCCAACTTCGGACAACTCCATGCACAAAACGAAATGTAAATAAACTTATTTCAACCGGGTGCGGGCCCATGGTAATTCGTTAACAACCCAACTCTAACGTTGTCTACGAACTGGGCTTGCAGTAGTATTTGAAAACTGCACTGTGGCTTAGTAATTTAGTATTTGTTAGCGTGAATGAAGTTCGCTAAGCACCGCATTCAGTTTGGGCGACATAAATTATTATTGTCAAAAGTCTATCTATTTTATAATGAACGAATTTACCATACCTAATGCAACAGAAAGTTTTTATAAGAATGGATGGATGTTTGTTACTCTTAAAAACTCCCGTAAAAATATTCGACTTTGCTAAAACACTGCAATATAAACATAAAATACACAAATCATAATAGCATAATATTTTACTTTTAATATTTAATATGAATACTTATAAAAACTGTGGAATAATATTATTCTGTTGTCGATCTTTTTCATGTCATGAAGGACCTTAATACATAAAGGATCTTAAAGGTAAAGCAATGTTGGAGAATATTCGCTTTCAATACCTTTTAAAAGTTGTTTACTTATATTGCCGAAAGGCATTAAGTCCGCCTTATGTACAGCGTTCTATGTGCATATAAGTTTTAAATAAATAAATAAATTGCGTCGAATATATTAGAATTTAAAAATGCGGCGGTGATAGCCGCTAAACGCAAAGTCCCCGTGGACACGACCGAAATACGCTCTTGTTTGAAAAAGAGAACTGGTGGGTGCCGGCCCCAACCGTAAACTTTAAATCAAAATGTTGGCATATACGTAGGGTTCCCAATCATCCGTATTTTTCCGGAAATTCAAGGAGTTGAACGCACTTCGCACCGCTTTTTTGTCCTGGTTCTTTACGTAGATGGAAAAATTTAGCGGATTTACATCTCTGTTAACCGTAGATGGGCGCAGAATTTCTTACTTCATTCTGTAACAAAAATGATCGCTATTTTTTTATCCGAAATTTTATCAAGGCTTATTATTATTATCTAATGGTAACCCTACATACACGAGAACGTATATTCTCTAAGCAAACTTTTAATTGCGGCCCCCAGTTATACAGTCCCTGTCTGTGCGAAAATTCGTGTTACAGTTTAATGAATTTCGTACTGCAAATTTCGGTCGGAATTCGCTGTAACGTTGTGTAACTAATATTCCTTCGTAAGCAAAGCAAATAAACGCTGATGTTTAAGTTGGGTGTTAATCTGAGAGTTTTGCGAGCCGATTATTCCAACTTCCTTTTTTAATCGTGTGCTAATTTGTTCGTTGGAGTTCGATTGATCTGAATAATGAATGGAAAACTTTTAATACGAATCATTTTGTTTTTACTAATGTCTGTTTTCAAATGAAGAGATTTAATTGAAATTCTCAACATCAGTAAAAAGCTTTAAGGATTAAAAAGATAAAACAAGCAAAAACTTTATAGAGCTTTTAAAAAACGTATTTAACGAGCAAATTAATTAAAAAATCAAATAACAAAGCACGAGGAAATAATGTCGCATCAGTTAATGAATCCGCTAAAGCGCATTTGCAGTATTAACCTTTACATCCGGTTACCAGGAAATCAAAATCCGTTTCTGTTCAAAGTACAAGCCTTACGTAATTTACGTATTCTGCGGTTTGAGAACCATTTATGGTTATAAATAAGTATTTAAAAATTTCAAAAACTTTGCTTCATCAGAAATCGAGTGGATGAATAAAAAACTGCAATTCTACAATGTGAATACCAGGCCAGGCACCTGAAGCTGAGCGGACCCAGTAAACATCTGGGGCGTCTAGTTTCAAATTTGAATGGAAATTCTTTTAGCCCAGATAGACGTTTAAATTGAATCGCTCTATTCTAAAGCGCTTTGTATGCGCGCTCCCACGTGCACTAACTATTATTTTATTGTGGTAGGATGTAAGACGATTACGCTTTTCATTGTGAGCATGGAAGAATTCTCTAACGTTTCCTCTCGCGCGATCACATAATAGGAATGAAGTATCTTTTCTGTAAGTTTTGTCGAGTGCATCTATCAGACGGTCTTTGCTTGAAAGCTCTTTATGTTCCCGTATGGACGAATTCACTAAGATTTTAACTTGTTTGAAAAATACAATTTGTGAAGCTGTCTGTTTCATAGCCAGGGTATTAAATTTACATATTAAGTAAGAAATGAAATGAGAACAAGGCAAAACAGTGCGAAATTCAGTGTACAGTGAGTTTTAAGTTTTAATCCCGACTATCAAGGCCCTCGAGGCTCATTGCCGTTTATGAATCTGCATTACGTCCACAGCTCAGCGTTCGCATCAAATTTAAAACGTGAAGAACATTCACTTACAGAATTTCATACATACCTAAGTTAGAAGATAATTTATAGGAGCATGCCGGGATGAGAGACGAGCTGCATTTAAATAGTTCGTCTGAAGTTCCATTTAAAGTGAAATAGCTTTCGACAATATTGAAAATGATAACAATGAGGTTTATTTTAGATTTTACTAACAAAATACTTAGAGTAGGTACCTATACATATATTCCCGTCGGGTTCTTCATGAAAACGAGTGCGAGCTATAGTTGTCAGTGTCATTCAAAATGGAAAAGCATTTAACTAATAAAACAGGCACAGAAGCCAATTTCAATTGTAAAGTTAAAATTGCTTACAAACTTATTTGTCTGTAATGTAAATGAAAATCACATTGCCCAGTTTTCTTTACAGATCTTCGTTTCAACTCCACAGAAGTTAATTCCATTTTTTACCGAATTGCTAAAGTCACGTCGACAGTCACGTGACGTCTAGAGGTGACACTCCAAAGTTAATTCGTAGTGCCACCGGAGGGCCCTCGTAGTAACAAGACGACCTGCACCCACTAATTTGTATTTTGTTTATCTAACCCAGGAATAATTTCTTGAAAGTTTTTAGAAGTTAACGATATTAGGTACGTCACAAGAAATTTCTGAGAAGTTCACTCAATTTTATTCTCTTTGGGACACTTAAATTTGACGATAAGAAAATTGTTTATTTTTTAATTACTTTGACGGCAGATACGCAATTATATAATAGGTTTTTATCTACCTGTGATATTGCCATTTTATACGATCTAAGAAGCTATAATTGCACACGTAGAGCTGAATAAAGCGCTACGTCAATCTTCACAACGAACCGCAATATGACAACTAAAATAGATAGGTAAATTGAAGATTTTTAAAACTTTTTGAAAGTATAATGAAACAGTAAAACATCGCATTGTCATTAAGAGTGACACGCGGCCGGCCGCGCGTTAAATTGCGCGGGGGCATCGCGCAGGGACGTAGCTAGGTCACCAAAGGCCCTGCTGCAATATCACTGGCCCTGGTGCCCTAGATAACTATAAAGTCAAAATATAAATGTACAAACAAAACAGATGCCAAAATTAATATAACTAAAACTATAACTATATAATTACTGTTTTCTCTTTCGTATCAGAACAGTGGATATTAAGGGTTTAGATATGAGTAACAAAACAGGTATTGTGCAAAAACCACCAGAGCCCTAGCTCTTAAGGTTTAATGCTGTGCGTTTTCCGTATCATTGTAATTACCTTCTCATTAAATAATAATAAGTATTGTAAGTGTATTGTCGATGATACTGAATAAACATTTTTTCTTTCTTTCTTTCTTTCTTTCTAAATAAAACTCGTATCCAGCTACTTCGGTCATCATCATCATCATTATCATTTCAGCCACAGGACGTCCGCTGCTGAACATAGGCCTCCCCCAATGACTTCCACATCGCACGGTTGGTACCGGCCTGCATCCAGCGCCTTCCTGCTACCTTTAGCAGGTCGTCGGTCCATCTTGTGGGTGGACAGTCAGGGTCCGAAGCCTAAATTTAGGGGCCCTGGTGCACAGCCGACGGCCCTGGCACCACGCTGCTCAAAAGTGCAGCCGACGCAGTCGTTACAAGTGTTCTCCGGTGGCGAGTGCAAATTAACTGCGCGTCTGTCACGAGGATTGAGCTGGGATTTTGGTGAGACATTGCTTGATGTTTAATTATGGAAGTCGTTTTGTTCTGCAATGTTCACTTTAATACGTCAACTGGTAAATGAAAATGCAAAAGGATTGAAAGGAAACATTTTTAGGCAAGGGTTGCTACTTTTTTAACTTACATGTTAGTGACACAAGTGCCCTTCGCAATTTGTTAAATATGACGGATAAAAATGTTCTTGAGTACAAGTAACAATGCGTTATGTGTCTTAAATTACGCGGTGTATTTTTACACCTAATTGCGTTCTGATAAAATGCCTTTTCAATCCTTTACTTGCGAATCAGAACTCCCTTTAGAATAAAACATCTGCATATCCAAATTGGTCCTCACAACATTAACAGAAACGTTGAAACAAGATCGTGTCAATTTCCATGATCGTATATACTCTGGGGGTGTGTTTCACAACAGTAATCTAATTAAACTAATACAAAGCCGTAGCATGGAGGTTTACGACCCACCAATTATGTCAAGTACATCCGTCATAGAGACTGATACCGAATACATGTACAGAAATGGGCGCATTATGCGGGCGACGGGATATAATGATCATCGGAGGCCATATATGTTGTACGTCTTATGTTTAAGATCGTGATATGTATATTAGCCACATGACGAGCTTCATCTCAATTACTATTATGACGGAATAGCTATACTATGTTAATGATGAAGTGTGAACGCAACTCGTTTTGTGTTGTCTATGCACTGCTCTACTCTCTCCGGTCTATGGTCACGGTGTGCGCGTTTCTTTCGTTATATTATTTTGATTAAATAAAACCAAGTTTATTTCTATCTAAAGATTTATTATTTCATCAGGTTATGGGCCGCCCCACGCCTGTCGCGTAGTATTTTAAAAGTAATTAACGTAAAAGTAAAAAAGTAAAAGTTTCAAGTAAAACATAACCTCACTTTCGGTCCGTGGAAAATTTTCATTTTTCAGCAATTTCAGCTCAATAGTTATTTGAAATATGACTAACAACAATCCAATGATGTCAATTGCAAAACTCACGGGTCGAGAAAATTGGGCAAGCTGGAGTTTTGCAGTCAAAGCTTACCTACAACACGAGGAATTGTATGACTGTATTTTGACTGCGCCAAATCTCGATAAACCTGAGTCAGTGAAGCAAGATACTAAAGCTAAGTCCAAGCTGATATTGTTGATCGACCCAATACTATATGTACACATCCAAGATGCTGAAAATGCTAAAGAATTATGGGACAATTTAGCTCGAGCGTTTGAAGACAGTGGATTGACAAGAAAAGTGGGATTATTAAAAGAACTTATAAACACAAACTTGGAAAATAGTTCATCAGTTGAAGAATACGTAAATAAAATAATGACAGCGGCACACAAATTAAGAAATATAAAATTCAACGTAGACGATGAGTGGTTGGGTACTCTGATGCTGGCGGGATTGCCTGAGGTATACAAGCCAATGATAATGGGATTGGAAAGTTCTGGAATGAAAATTAGTGCTGATCTAGTAAAGAACAAACTATTACAAGAAATACAGTCGACAGAATCAGACACTACTTCTGCATTTTATANAATTAAGTAGTGAATATTACTATGCTTAGTCAGGTAATAACAGTATACACTCAGCATTATGTTGTACTTTTTCGTAACGTAACGAAATTCGTAAAAAACGTAACGAAATATTAGACAAAATGAGATCAGACACAAGTATTTTTTTGATAAAAGCTGTTACAGCAAATATAAAAGCTTACTAAATGTTCGTACCACACGTATTACAAAAAATGGTTAAATGAAGACTTACCGTTCTATATAAAATCGCTGATTTTACTTCCTGTTACGAAAAAGTAATCCCACAAAACACACACGTTTTCACTAATTTTCGCGATAGATGTAATGGCGGAGACGTCAGGCCAAAAGCCATTCAGAGTGCAGCTATTGTTGTCCGTGTAAAATAAATACGGTATTGTTCAGAAACCATGGGAAAGTAGAAATAAATCGTAACTAAAGAGTAAATAACGAAATAGTAAATGAGAGCGACTCATTTTTGTTTTTTTGCTTTAAATTGCCAATTCATTATGACACCCCATAGAAAATCAATTTGATACAGAAACTGTGATTACTGTAGAACGATAATACAAAGAAATTTACAATAATTTAGTTACGTATCGCATTTTATGAAACAAAAATACATGAAAAAGCTAGGGTGGCAAACAGGTTTTTGTATGAAAGGTAAAAAAGGACTATTTTTAAAATATCTAAATATTTGGTAATAAGTAGGATTATAGCTACAATTCTTCGTTATCTTAAAGATTAATATTCATCCTTCAAAATTGTGTGTGTGTTTTTTTTGTGTGATGATTTATAAACATAAAACTTTTGAACTGTTTCAAAGCACACTTTTTTTTTCCAAATGTACATTTTTTTTGAGAAATACTCACATAATGTTATCAAATATGTATTGCGAAGCCACAGTCAATATATTGATTTCTTTAAAAACTTCTCTAAGCGAGTCACGTGGTTTAAGACCGTATATTGCCCGAACAGCTCTTTTCTGCAATAGTTGCTAGAAAAAGTAGCTAAAAAATTTAGCTACAAGTAAAAAAAAATTGTAGCTGCCTGACATCAAAAAGTTGCTAAATCTAGCTATAAAGTAGCTAAGTTGGCAACACTGCATCTATGATATGTATGAGTGGTGAGTCAACAGAGAGTTTACTATACAAAGATCCACAAAGCGTAGAAGAAGCTCTTAGTAGTGAGAAGGCTGATAAATGGCAAGAGGCAATGAATGAAGAATATCAATCTTTAATTAAGAATAACACATGGACATCAGTTAACTTACCAGAAGGCAAAGCCGCCATTCCCTGCAAATGGGTATTTAAAACAAAGACGGACGAAAATGGATCTGTAACACGTTATAAAGCTAGACTTGTTATTAAGGGCTATAAGCAGGTCAAGGGTATTGATTATCATGAAGTATACGCACCTGTAGTCCGGTATAGTTCAATAAGATATTTGATCAGCTTAGCTACAAAACATGGTCTAAAAATTCATCAAATGGATGCAGTGACAGCCTTTTTACAGGGTGAACTGGATGAAGAAATATACATGACTTCACCACCTGGTTATGAAAATAAAGAGAAAGTGTGTAAATTGAACAAGTCCATTTATGGATTAAAACAAGCAAGCAGGCAGTGGAATAAAAAACTAAACACTGCATTGGTGGAAATTGGAATGAATCGTTCAAAGGTTGACCCTTGTGTTTACTATCGCATCATAGATGAGAAGGACATACTGTTTATAGCTGTTTATGTCGATGACTTATTATACTTCTTTAACAATGAAGATACTGAACGGACTATAAAATCAAAATTAGAAGACAGATTTTGTATGAAAGACTTGGGAATCGCCAAACATTGTGTTGGATTTAGAATAACACATAAAGATAATGAGATTTCAATTGATCAATCACTGTACATTGAAATGATACTAACCCGTTTCGAAATGCAGAACTGCAAACCAGTGTTTACACCTTGTGATGCAAATATAAAACTAACAAAGGCTGAAAATGAACAGGACATCTTGAAAAATGTACCATATCAAGAGGTGATTGGTTGCTTACTGTACTTGTCACAAGGTACTAGACCTGATATCACCTANCAGCACTGTTTCTTGCACTGTTATGTTGGCAGGTTTGACTCTTACAGTACCTAGTGCAAGCGAAAACCGACACTAAGGTGACGAACCTTTTCATTCCGCGACTGTACATGGGTATTGTGATGCGGACTGGGCAAATGACATTGAAGACCGCAGGTCCTGCACTGGTTATCTCTCTAAGTTCCAGGGTGCTGCAATAAGCTGGAATTCCAAAAAACAACAGACCATAGCATTATCTAGTACTGAGGCGGAATACATGTCATTATCTTCTGCAATACAGGAAGCTCTTTGCCTAAAACAACTGGAAGAAGAGATCTGGCCGAGTCACAAAGGTATTCCAACTGTTCTCTATTGTGATAACCAGAGTGCGATTAATCTTTCAGGAAAATCAATGTATCACGCGCGCAGCAAGCATATTGACGTGCGTTACCACTTCGTGCGAGAAAAAATTGCTGCGAACCAAATTTCCGTTCGATATCTATGCACAAGAGACATGGTTGCAGATGCGCTGACGAATGGACTTCACAGACCCAAACATGAAGACTTTACTGCATCAATGGGCTTAACCACAAAACGTTCGCGTCCAGGGGAGCATGATGAAGTGTGAACGCAACTCGTTTTGTGTTGTCTATGCACTGCTCTACTCTCTCCGGTCTATGGTCACGGTGTGCGCGTTTCTTTCGTTATATTATTTTGATTAAATAAAACCAAGTTTATTTCTATCTAAAGATTTATTATTTCATCAAGCAGGTTATCAGGTAGTCAGGTACATATTATAAAGATATTTGTATGTTTGTACCGAATAAACTCAAAAATTCTGGGCAGATCAGATATTGCGTCTACAATGCTACATTAACCCTTTGACCCTAAGTAACAGGCTATGAGTAGACCGAATTTCACCAGAAATAAGGTCTATTTCTAAGATAGTTGAAAAGGAGATGTAAAAGTTTGTATGGGGAATCAATATCTGCTGAACCTATTTATATATACTAATATTATAAAGCTGAAGAGTTTGTTTGTTTACTTGAACGCGCTAATCTCCGGATCTACTGGTCCGATTTGAAAAATTCTTTCAGTGTTAGATAGCCCATTTATCGAGGGAGGCTATAGGCTATACAACATCACGCTACGATCAATAGGAGCAGTGCAACAATGAAAAATGTTGCGAAAACGGGTTTTCACGCGTACGAAGTCGCGGGCACAGCTAGTATACCATATAGGTATAGAGTTAGAGATGCTTTTAAGACCCAGGGTAGATTTTATCCGTTTCCTAGAAAAAACGCGCGTGACAACAAGACATTCTGTGACAGATCCAAGATTTTTAGCTGATGTCCTATGAGTAGTACAAAGGTTTAGTGTGAGTTTACATCAAATGTCTTCTCTAGTGACTGCGTAAAAAGTGACATTAAATGACGGAGTACAGCGCCCCTAGCGGGTAAAAACTCATAACACTCATTTATTTCTGAAAATAGGCTTTAAAAAGCACTTTTACACGTCCCAGTATTAACCCTACCACTGCTTCGGGACAATAAATGGGCCAGTGCTGAGAAGAAGCAGCGCAAGAAACTCAGTCACTATTGTCAGCCACCTTCATAGTTATAAATATTTATGCGAGCTAGGCAGTTACGCATCCCAAACATTTTTATCTTTTAAATAATCAACGACTTTAATAGTAGCCCTTTTTTATTAAGAAAAATTCAAGAACTAAACTTTTCATACGTATTTTTAACGCAGTCGATATCCAATACGTTTGATGTTTCACACTACGCCCACAGGAGGTACGTACTTAATATTTTATTGCATAACCATAGGAAAGATGGAAATTCCTCCTCTCCCTGGACACGAGGGAACATCCAGGGCAGTTATTTATACCGCATCCTACAGCTGGCGACTTCCGTATTTATAAGCTATCAAAGGCGAAATGTTTAACTATTTATAAGTCTTCGGGCCTCGTGGTAGCGGTTTGGGTGTTGCGGCCATATTTAAAGTGTCTTTAATCTTTATATTTATCTCCAGTTTTAACTATTTATGAAATATGAAATTAGTAGCTTTTACCCGCGTTTTGCGAGGAGTCTGTCGCCATAACAACAATGTTAACAGCATTGTTGTGTTCCGGCAGTTAGAGGTAAGATAGCCAGTTCCTCCGTGGTTGAGGATTCCGGATGAAGCTCGCTTTCACAATTGGCCTGATCATCACTTATCATCAGGTGAGATACAGGCCAAGAGCTTCCTCGTTGTAGATTTAAAAAAAACATCACTCATCGTGATTCACAAGGATGACCACGACCACTCTGACAAGAGTGTACCGACTGAGAAGAAGAAGAACCCGCGTTTAGTTTAGTGTTACGGTACAGAAAAACTTAATCGCGCGCGTCCCTATTTCAAAAACCGGGATAAAAACTATCCTATGTCCTTTCTAACAGTTTGGAAGTTGCCCATATTCAAAGTACCTATCTTTAATCTTATATGTATTGATCTCCAGTTTTAACTACATAAGAAATTATTTTAATTTTTTTGATAGTAAAACTTATGTGTTCACAGTGTTCACACAGTGACTGCAAAGGGAGACTTTACCCTAGCTTGTCTTAACAACACTTCGGGACAACATATTATATAAGTCGGCCGTTTGGTGTAGTGGTTCGAAACGGACTACTATTCCGGAGGTTGCGGGTTCGATTCCCACACAGTACAAACATTTGTGTGCATGAACATATTTGTTTTTATTGGACTGGGTGTTTTCTATGTATAATATGTATGTATTTACAAAAAAAAAAAGTATTTAAGTATGTTTATATCCGTTGTCTAGTACCCATAGTACAAGCTTTGCTTAGTTTGGGACTAGAAGCGCAGTGTAAAATGTCCAAGGATATTTATTTATTTATTTATTTATATCGGCTGGAGCTGAGAAGTGGCGGTAGAAACTCAGTCGCTTTCGTCCGCCAATAGTTTTTTATAGACACAATATCACAAATTAAAGTTTCATCAAAATCGGTCCTGCCGTTACAGAGATTAGCCGTCACAAACATAATAAATATTTAAAAAATTGTTTACTAATGTTGGATATATTTTAATGGAAAAATTTTTGATTTCACATAGAGTAAGTTTTTCAAACGCTTTTTATCGCCATTTATTTTATACACCTAAAAGCAGTCGATTAAGAGCTATCCAGTCCAGTTTTTTGTCAATAAACTCTGTGCTAGGAATTGAAGGAAAGAGAGAAAGATACATTTATTACAATGGACATCACACAAATAAGTAATTGATAAGTCTGAGCAGAGAATAAAACAACTTTCTTAAAATAAGGCTGTTATGTTCTAATCAACCTACAAAATCTACTAAAAAACATTGTTATTACAGATTGATATTGTGCTGTGTACTGTCCTTAAATAAATAAATAAATACACAAACATAACTTTGAGTGAACCACTAGGGAATCGAACTGCTGAGCTGAGAGCCATAACACTCTGACCACTGGACTGCAAAGTTTAAGACTGTGTGTGTACAAATTAATGCTCTTTACAACAGTGGTTCCCAAAGTTGTCTGGGCTACGACTCTTCTAATACAAGTTCCCAAACTCGGGACCCACCTATAGTAAATTTCGCCCGCTGCCCAGCGGTTGGATCGGTAGGGTGGTGTGTCGTTCTACAGGCAGGGCCCACTCAATGTTCGCTCGCGACCTATAGTTTGGGAAACCCTGCTTTAGACCATTACAGATATTAAAATTACAGTGTTTTTCCATTTAAATGACTATAAAATTTTCTTGTCTACAAGCACAGTAAATAGATAATTTTGTATGTCCCGAACAATAATGGGATGACATCATAGTTAGGCAGTAATCGCAAGATTTAAGACGATCCACGACTCAAGGTTGTCTGTGGACATGATGTAATGCTGATAACAATGCATGTATTGTCATGAATTACAGACTTAATAAATAAAGCTATTTATTTATCTGCATTTATGTCGAGTTTTAATGTAAATTTTACAATTTTAAAGATTAATAGTCATATGTAATTTCCTCGAGACAGACTTATAAATTATTAAGACAGTTTTTATTTCTTTAATTATTTCAGTTAATTATTTCTTAGTTTTTAAATTTGCAACTGTCCACATTGCATGCCGTGGCAGCCTTTAATTAAGACAACACTTAGTTCTAAGCATTTTAGTTATAGTAATTCCATGTATGCGTGTTTGTCTTGTTGGTTGTCCTAATAAATAAAATAAAATAAAAAAATAAGACATAACGAGAAGGTTGGTAGGGCCTAAGACCCAAGAGACATGTAGAGAGCCCTATAAGGGCTATTTTATATTTATTATTTGACATTGTTTGCGTCAAAATGTGATCAAAGTAGAATAAAGATATTTTCAAAATATTTTTTAACATAATATATTTAATTTCAGTATTTTTCAGCAATCGGATTCTTGGATCATCATGAAATTGATTTGTCACAAAAAATATTTGGGGAAAAAAAGGTTTTACGGTTTGCTTAAAAATAATAGGTAATTTGTTATAATTTTTTTCTTAGATAAGATTTTTTTATAAAAAAAATGTTTTATGTGGGTATTAAATATTTTTTCAATTGAAACTATTTTCAGATAATTTTTTGCCTTGCATAGTAGTATAGCGAAAAAGCAAATATTCAAAAAAGTTTATTTAACCCATTTAGTAATTAAAAAAAAAAACTTTTTTGAATGTTTGGCGCGGTTTAATTTCTATTTCAAAAATCCATTTTTCACTAAAAACTTTCTCAACGACTCGAAAAAAAAAATTAATCCTGGTTCCGAAGCACGCAATGCGAAATGTCAAGGTCAAACTGGATCCAACAACCTAGATACAAAGCTGTACAATACCTATTCCTTGCTCAAATCCACTCTTAAAAAGCACTCCACTTCGAAATTCAAATATTTTGAATATTCGAATGACGTCACACTGCAACTTTATGTAGGTCACAAAATACCGTTGCTTGCACCTAAATAAATATGGGGCACTTTTTACCGAAGTCGCGAAAGGCAACCGGTTTTGACAGCACTTTCACACACAAATCACTGAAATAAACACTTGGAATGTTATTTTTACCGGTAATTATCGGTTTATTTTGCGATTCCGTGAGCGTGTGTTGTCGGTTTTTTAGTTTTATTTGTTTTGGTGACGTTTCCGACGCGGGCACGGGCGCTCGTGACGTAGCGCCTCGCGGAATGGCGCATTTGGACTGGGTTGCCAGCTGTGGCATTTAGTTTACCCATTTTTTATGCAGGTTAAATACGTTGCTTTGTTTTCAGAGACAATATTTTTTAAACATTGTTTTAAGTTGTTAATGTGGACTGAAACCTTGACTTAAACTAAGTTTGATCAAAATACTAAAATATAAAGGCTATTGTTTTCTTCGGAACTAATATGACCACTTTTTGTATTTCGGTAAATAACCTTTTTAAAATATTTTAAAAAAATATAAGGATCAAAAATAAATTATAAAAAGAGGTTTTTTTTTCATTAAATATTACGATAATATTTCAACGAGTTACGACATGTCCCATATATCAGGGTAAATTCCTTAGACGGCAACATTCTCCAGCTGTCAAAGAACAACAACAGCGGTACCACATGTGACGGATACGTCTCACCCGATCACAACATTGCATCTCGCTCTGACTACATTAGTTAGAGTGGGACAGCATGTTTTTTGTACGTGATGCGAATTCGAAATCGCGTGAAACTACTTATGGTACCGCAGGAGAGGTTAAGGGCTGCCTACACGAAACAAGATTAATTATTAAGCAATAGGTTAACAAATAATATTACATTATTTATAGGTCGTCGTTTACCTTTTCTGTTTACACTGAAGGGCTCAAGTCTTAATGCAAAGGCAGTAGAGTTTAATTTTGCGTAATTTTGAATTTTTGAACAAGTTTGTTGAAATAATGCATAAGGTTGAATGAATCTAATTTCTGTTTAGCGTAAAGGTTGACTGAGAGAGAATTCCATTCTATTAGGCGTTGTATCTTTTATGGCATTGAGTCAAAGCTTCTGCATGCGAGTATTGGTGGGAAAGTAATAGGTAAGTTACTAATACATACTAGGAAGTGTAAAGGAGTTTTTTACAAGCTGGTACATACTTGAAAAATAAATGAATTTCATTTGGTTTTAAATATTTAAACATTTTCGAAAATTGGTTTGAAAGGTCGGGCAGAGCTCTGCCGGATCTTTACTTTTGCACTATTACTTATTCTGTGCTTTTGCATCACATAGTCACATACATATGGGAATTTATAATTACTTTTGTTTTGCTAGAAAAGTTCGTTTATTCCCACTTCCCAGTCGTCAACATTGGTTACGTTGCCACTGGTGACGGATGGGTTATTAAAATCCCAGTTTGCTTGTGGCGCACAAATAGACTTGTAGGGTTATTTATTCTGTGCTTTTCGATCATTATTAGGAATAGTGTATCGAACTTTCGTACAATTTAAGTAGGTTACATGAACTTGAACAAGAACAATTGGATATGTGCCCAGTGCGTTGGTGCAGTCGCTTGCGTCAGCGGGTTCGATTCCCGCAGCCATTAAGATGGCGTGATTCGGAACTAGGACAGAGTTACAGTTTTTATGTAAATAAATTGGGGGATGCGCAGGCATACACGGTATTTAAGAGTTGACAAGTTCAGACAAATACATATAACTAAAGTCATTTTTTTATTTGATTTGATATTTGGGATAGATAGACGACAAAATTCATCAAATCAAATCAAATAAGTTTATTTGCAGAACCAAAATGTCATGATAATACAGGTATTCATTAACTTTTAGAAAAAATCCTACTACCTAATATTATCTCATCTGAGAATATTATAAATGCGAAAGTTTAGTAGGTAATTCTGCACAGAACTCTGACTGTCTCTGTCGCTTTCACGCCTAAACCACTGAACCGATTTTGATGAAATTTGGCATAGAGATATTATTATGTTTGAGTCCCGGGAAATGACATAGATAATTTTTTATCCCGGTTTTTGAAACAGGGACGCGCGCGATAAGTTTTTCTGTGACAAACATATTTCACGCGGGCGAAGCCGCGGGCGGATAGCTAGTATGTAGATAGATAAATGTATCTTCTCTCAGCTTTGGGACCTAGGTCTAAGAACTAAGACTAGGCGCAGACCACCGATTTTTAGTTGGCCGATAGTTGGGCCCGATTTTAATTTGTAAGAAGAATCGGCCAAATCAAATCGGTGTAATGTGCGCACTTCCATACATGCCCATACTAATCAACTGCCCGACTAAACTATCAAGGTCAAGAAAAACCTCACTAAATCTCACGTGGGGGAGCGGGGGGTCTCGGGAAATATCACGTAATTTTTTCCGCAAGAAATAGAGTAAAATTGCCAGAAAACTGGATTATCTTCAGTAAAAAAAATGATGATAAAAAACATCTTAGAATGATAATTAAATTTTATTCTATACCATCTAAAAATGCGTCTGCATTTGTGAACACTAAAATGCATAATAAATGACGAAATTATGACAATTATAAAGCAACCTCGCACCACAACTCGCACTAAGCTCACAGAAAAAAATCTTTCTCAGTTAAATTACTCGAGAACTATTACATTTTTTTAAATATTAGGGGAGACTAGGGGGGAAATATTAGGAGACGTGAGATTAGGGGGTGGGGGGTCAGGCAAAATCTCATCAAATCTCACCAATTTGAAAAATAGCCAAAATTGTCTCACGTAATTAATGGACGCCCCCTTTACTGTCCCGTGCGTGCCTCAGGCCGAGCTTCGTACAGGTGCATGTTTTAACGGTCTCCAAATGAAAACAATAATTAATTCATAATATTCATTACATACACTGGCTCTATCCGCCGCTCTATAATGAGTATTCTCAAAATTATGAACATTGTTATTACACTCGGTTTATTCTTGATGATTGATTATAGTATGGTGTAGTTCAACAATATTATTGATTCAATTAAATTTTTATCAGTTGTCGCTCTCAGAAAACTGATAGGTTTTTATGAGCAGTACCTATCTAAAGTTTGTGTGCAAGTACTAAACTTTAGAATCACATCAGATTGCACATTTTTGTAGCAATATAGCCTCCACTGCGACTGCATAAGGTGCTAGTGTAAAACTTGGCTTGTCGCTCGTGGATACCTAAAAACATAACCCTCCTTCTGGCGCAGTCGGGTAAAACAAGTGTTTTCCAGACCGGTCTAATCACAGAACTGCCTTCAGCGGTTTTTAAACCTATACTTATTCTAGTTTAACACTTCCTGTAGTAGTTTTCTTTAATGAGGAACAGATTCCGATGTCGTTGCAACGCTTGGTCAAAAAAGCTCCGGTCAAAAATAAGCCGCAATCTTGGCTGACGACTGACTGTTATGTTAAGGTTGTATGTCTGGCCGAAGTCTAGCTAAAGCTCTAGCAAGTGCCGAAAAACCAGTTTTACGTGAGTTTAGGGGACATTTGACTTGGCTTACTTGACTTAGCTGGGGGCCCCTTGAATCCACGGGGTCCTGGGCTGAAGCCCGAAAAGCCATATAGTAGATCCGGCCCTGAGAATATCTCCTAAATGATTACGACAGACAGACACAGTGGACCACAGTTCTAGCTACCCATTTCCGGTCATGTCCTCTCGTTCTATCGCAAAGAATTACCATTTGATGAAAGCGAAAGAAAACACGGAAATAGGTAGCTGGAACTGTGGCCCACTGTAATACTAGAATAAGAAATATTAGCAAATAATTTAAAGAAAACTGTGCCAAAATAGAAACACCCAGGAAAACATCCTGGTTGCATCCATTGCAATCTGCATAGCTAAAGGCTTGTTCCCACGGCAATCCAGTTTGGTAGGATCCAGTAATGCAGGGTTACGCAAAACTGGACTACCATATGAACGCACAGAAACACTTATAAAATGTCTTTGAAATTCAAATTACAAATTCGAATGGATCGGTTTTTTGCGAGACACTGCAAACGGGATGTTAATATTAAAACACATATTACCTACTACTAAACGGGAGCCCGCAAAAAAACGGGATGGGTTCGTAAGAACAAACCCTAACTAGGGATCATCAATCAACGCTTGTTGCAACCCGTCCTTAACTTCTTATGACGTAACATCCAATAGCAAAGACATCACGGCTGCACAGCCGATCGGAAATAACCGCAGCGGGAGAGATGAAAAGATAGCTTCCTGTCGGCGCACGCGCGGCGAAAACAAAAAGATTATCATACAGCAGGGGTTCCCAAACTTATTGTCTACTGCCCACTTTGAGAATAAATTCTTTTTTAGCGCTTCCATTTGTAGTCGAGAGTCGAGTGCTCAGTAGGTGTCGAATGCCCGTTTTATCCATCAATCCCTAATTTTTAAGTGACCCCTAAGGTAACACCACGAATTTTGTTCACATAGGGTTAGGGTTCACATAGGGGTCACTTAAAAATTAGGGATTCATGGTGAAAACGGGCATAAGAGATCTCATATAGATGAAATTACAAATCGCCCCACAAGCCTCTACCAAAACGCCCCGATTTTTTTCCGGGTCTCTTACCCTTTAGGCCTGCCACAAGGGGAGGTTATAGTCCACTTTGGGAAAGACTGACATACAGGGTGTGTGGACAAACCCTTTCCTATTATTTTTACAGCTCAGCTCAGACTTCCTGTTTTGAGAAAAATAAGCAGGTACTATCTATTTTTCTTGCGTTAACTCAGTAATGCTCTCGCAGATCCTTACACCACTAAGAGCACTAATGCAGCATTTTCAACCGACTTCAAAAAAGGAGGAGGTTCTCAATTCGACCCGTATGTTTTTTTTTTTTCTATGTTTGTTACGCGATAACTCCGCCAATTATGAACCGATTTGAACAAATCTTTTTTCGGCGTATAGGTAATACCTCAAGGGTGGTCCCATTTAAATTTAATAATAGAAAAAACAACCCCCAAGGGTGGAAAATTGGGGATGAACTTTTTTATACGCAATATCTCCGCCGATTATAAATCAATTTGAACGATTATTTTTTTGTTGAATAGGTATTATCAAAAGGGTGGTTTCATGCGAATTTGAAGAAAATATTTCACCCCCAAGGGTGGAAAATTGGGGATGAACTTTTTTAATACGCAATATTTTTAATTTTTAGTTTTTTTTGTGTTCACGCATTGAAGTCATTTTTTTAAAAAGTTAATTTTAAATTTATTTTTTGTGACTACTTACTCGTAGATCTACATCTACCACAGATCTGCCACTGTCAAAAAGGCTTATAACTGTTTCAATTTAAACTTAATGCAAATATTTACCTCTTCAACTTGGCTAAGGGATGATCTGCTGCCCCAGTCGTCCCAGGTGTCCTTTTCGCCTGCAAAAGTATAGAACTGTAAATCAATATGCCATTTAATTAATAGCATATTACTAGCAAACATAATAAACAATTTATTGAAGAATTTTCTTCCATTTTCTTCGTATTTATTTAAAAAACTTCATAGTGTTTTTAAATGAGCAGTAAAATTAACAAACTTACAGTAGCTAGCCTCGCTGCCCGCCTCCATGCTTCGACGCTGCATCTCCGTCTTCCGTTAAGGAATCACCTATAAAACATTCCGATTTGTAATAATCCGCAACAATTAGACTGTTATTATTGACCTCTGCGACAGTTTTATACTTTTGCTGTAGTAACATGGAGTTCCAAGCAAGGTATAATCTTAATTTATTATTACTTTTAATAGAATTCAAAATCTGCTTACAAATTACTGTTTTCAAACAAAAATAGTCTAACCCTGGGTTGCATGATCTTACATTAAGTCAAAAGTCTGTCAAAGGCACTTATAGTTACGGTTCCTTAACCCTAGATAGCTAACCTCCGTCGATTCGACGGGCATTGAAAAGAAATAACGTTGTAACTTTTTAATGCCACGTCCAAACGTTTTGTCCTGACTAGCCAACTCAGAGGCCCGGGAGTCCTTTGCAGTGGTGTAGGCAGTGGACAGGTAAGTTTCATAGTTTTTAGGATATTTGATCTTTGCCCGTCGTTTCGACGGATGGTTAGCTTTACCGTAAGTAATTTAGTTCGAGTGCCCACATACATTTTATTAATAAATTTGAGATTTTTTAGATTTTCATCTTGTTTTCATTAAAAAACGATAAAATAATAAATCTACTACTATAAGAAGTTACTAACGATGCCCTGGATGCTAGTCCTGCCCGTGAGACCGAAGAATGGTGGAAGATGATGTGCAAAGTAATCGTAATTATTAACCATCAAATTATGAGGAAAGTTAAGTAAACCCACCACCAGACTTGTTTTCAGACGTGGAACGTGATTCGTCAGTTATTTCAAATACTGATCCCTCGGAAATTACAAAAATCAGCATTATATCATATCAAAATATGCGGTAAACATAAAGTTGATTTTTGTGTCACTTGCGCTAAAAAGAAAAAAAATATTTTATGATTTTATTACTTTAAATGTTTTTACATACCATATTAAGTCAAAAAACCGATTATTTTATTTAAAATTTTCATTGATATTGCATGTCCAAGTGGTTACTTACAAAATGTTCCAATTTCTATAGAGGTCTAGGAAAAAATATTTTAATTTAATAAATAAATAAATAAGGTGAATTTAAATAATGCACATTTATTCACAAATATATGAAGGAACCAAACTGTAAAAAAGACTTAGATTTTTTAAATTACTTCGTCCAAAAAATAATGTTTTTTTAATACCCGTCGTTTCGACGGATGGTTAGCTTAAACAGGGTACGCCGGAAGGTTAGCTATCTAGGGTTAAAACTCTTATAAAACTTATTTATTTTTGCAAATAGGCTTTTGAAAAGCACTTTTACAATGTTAATAATGTACTGTAATGTTAAGGCAGTGCAACTCAGGCTAATTTTGCTGATAAAGAATTCTTCTTCTCAAAACTAGCTTATTTATTGTCCGGAACCAGTGGTAGGGTCAATACTGGGACGTGTAAAAGTGCTTTTTAAAAGCCTACTTGCAAAAATGAAATGAGTTTTAATAGTTTTATATTATGTTGTAAATTCATTAGCTGAAGTTATCTTTCAGTGTAATGTCGGTAGGTACATGAGTTATTATTTGTACCGTATTCTTTTTGTATTTATGACATGATTATCAGCATAATCCCAACTAATATTATAAATGCGAAAGTAACTCTGTCTGTCTGTCTGTCTGTTACGCTTTCCCGCTTAAACCTCGCAACCGATTTTGATGAAATTTGGCATAGAGATAGTTTGAGTCCCGGGAAAGAACATAGGATAGTTTTTATCCCGGTTTTTGAAACAGGGACGCGCGCGATAAAGTTTTTCTGTGACAGACAAAATTCCACGCGGGCGAAGCCGCGGGCGGAAAGCTAGTTTATTATAATTCAACAACAATTTTAAGCTTACTTACCTTCAACTTTTCGTCGGAGAATAAGCCAATTACCAACATCACACTGACTCACAACTGAACAATAATTTATCACTTTGTAAGTATTTTTCGGGAGATATCTGTTTAAATACACGCCCTACGTCGGTAGACACTGAAGTATACGCCCTTCTGTTTAAACGCGGTTATCTACACAAGTACACTAAGTTAGAGTCCACAATTAGTCTCAGATGCACTAAAGACACTGGCTAAGAACCATTTCATTGATGGTTTGTGTTATTTTATTTATATTTGAAGAGAAATACGCAGAGTTCATTGTACCCAGTGTTTACAAAGTTATGTCAAATCAATGGCTCGAATGGATTAGGTCTTTTCATATGTACTGTTTCACATCGCTTAATTGCACAAATAGATTCAGGATTTATTTCTATTGGAAAGTCCTTTTTACTACTTTTGCGTATTCAAATAGACTTCATAGCTTGTTTGTAAAATTTTTAAGTATCATAATTAATTGTTTGATCAAATGACGACTTCAAAACTTCAAATGTTACCGCCAAAGTTGCTATTAAAAAGTACCTCTTTTATATTTTTCTTTGTTCAGAATATAGCAAAGGAATTCATTTCATAAGCAGTTATTTTTTTCTATCATAATTTTTAAAATAATTTATTTGAAGTTTAAATAAAAATCTTGATATGATATTATGCAATAAAAAATTTGAATTTGAAAATTTCAAAAATTAGGTAAAAAGGTTCTCTCATAAATAAGTTTAATAGATCACTAAAGGCTTGCCTAGTTTTAAAGCGCGTAAATTCAATTGAAACTTTCTCTACTGCTGGCGGTTCTGAGGTTTAACTAAATAAATAATCAGCCAACTCCCAAAATAATTACATTTAATAAATTCAAAACAGTAAATGCCTATTACAGACTTATTCCTTCTTTTTCTTGCTAGCCGAATCGTCGTCATTTCTCGCGCTGCTTCGTCTCTTCCTATCTTCTGTTATATTCTCTGTGTCTTCTTTTTTGTCTTCTTTAGTCTCTGGCACGTACTTCTTGACTTTAGCTGCCTCGGGGGAGTATGCCCATATCATCATCTCTAAATGTTCTTTTGTGGGTTCATCTTTGTCGTTGAAGAGTTTCGCTTCTGCATGCTGTAACAAATAATAACACATACTTATTACAAAAAAAGTATTTTACTATCTTTCTATGGGGACTTGGGGTTGGGTTCTCTGGTTGATTTGTATTGGCAGTCAAACAGCAGATCCTAATAATAAAGGAGTTGCAGCTGTGGGAGTAAGGGAAGAGTCCAGTTTCTTTCCATTCATTAAAAGTATTGGACGGCCTTCGTCTGGCAGTGGACGGCATTCTGCTAAGAAGGGAAGTCTTCTCGGTTCTTGAGTGAGTCCACGACTGGGATAGCGATTAGCAAATTAGACAACTTGCGAAAAGTCACTGGTAGAAGTTGGATGCGACAACAAGTCAAATGTAGCGTATTTAGGGCAGCCCTCAACCAGCTGTGGACTGTACTCTGTTCATGAACATGGTTATGCTGATGAGGGGTCATCCATAAAGTACATCACACGTTAAGGATTGGGTCGACAAAGTGTTACATGGTGTGATGGTGTGACAAGGGGTGGGAAGGGTCCTTAGTTTCGTGACATCACATAACAATGTTTTGGAATGGAAAAAAAACTAATTTCGGAACTGCTGTTTTAATTTAATAATTGTTCGATGTGAAATTGCAAAACATGTGACGTCACACTAGGGGGGGTTCAGAAATGTGACCACCTGTGACGAGAACGGGGGGGGGGGGCTTAAAAATCATGAAATTCGTGTAACGTACTTTATGGATGGCCCCTGAAGATTACGATGATGATGCAGATGACAATGTACAGTCGCGGAATGAAAAGGTTCGTCACCTTAGTGTCGGTTTTCGCTTGCACTAGGTTCTGTAAGAGTCAAACCTGCCAACATAACAGTGCAAGAAACAGTGCTGCTAACATTGAAATAAATATGACGTTTGCTAACGATTAAGGTTTTGCTTGTTTATTTTTCTATCCCATCAGTGCAATGCAATGATGACATTGACCAATTGACAATAGTTTTTTTTATTTAATAGAAATAATAATGGCAGTTTGAACCAACAAGAAGGTTTTAGTTTATCAATCATAATAATCTTCTTGACAAGATAAATCGTCAAACAACTTTGATCTGAATAATTTTGAACTTTACTGACGAACAGTTAAAGATTATTTTCTCTAACTCAAGATTATTCTGTAACATAGTTTCAAAAGGTAATATGTGCTCGCGATTCTTTGAAGGAATCAATTTGAAATCTGACGAACCTTTTCATTCCCTGACTGTACAAGTAGATGAAGATGAGGTGAAAGTTGAAGATGATGATAAAGATGATGAAACCTCACCTTCTCCTTCAGCTCCTTAAGCGCCGTGTTCCGCACGATGTCCCACGTCTTTTCCCCATCAGCCGCGGCCACCGTTCGTAACCGCTTGTACTCGCCGTTGACTGACGAGTACGCGGCTATGAAGGATTGCTGCAATTAAAAAAATACGTTGAGAGATAGCACTGATTATTTGGACAGTTTCGACTGTTGTGCGACCACAACGCTGTCAATTTCTAGATGAAGATACCAGAGCCCCGATTACGGTAACTTTTAACGTCTACAATCCAGACGCGTTTCTGATTCTGCAATACGATTGGTCAAAACAGCTGACGTGCGCTGTTGAACGACCAATCGTATCGCAGAATCGAGAAGCGTGTCTGGATTGTTGACGTTAAAAATTACCGTAATCGGGGCTCTGAGTAAATACAAATGAGTAGGTCATCTTCATAGAATTTTGTCAGTGTGTGCGTGCGCGCCGCATACGTATTGGCGCGCTCACATGCAAACCGCGCTCGGTGCGTTTCTATGAAGATGACCCATTTGTATTTACTCTGAAGATACTATGCCAAATTATGTTCAATGACAATGACTCGTTTTAGTACCTACTCGTAGGTAGGTAGGTATTCCATTAGAAAACTTGGTTTTAAAAAGCTATAATTATGACTTAGAAGCCTATATAGGTACCAAACCACAACGCGTATGGGTGTGCCCCAAGGCTCTATATTTGGTCCTCTTAATTTTTATCTACATTTTGTTGTACCTTTCATATATTTCGAATGTGAATGTGTGTGATTAACAAATGTACCTACATTTAAAAGATGCACTAGTTAATCAAGGGAATGAATGCTTTGCTTTAAATCAGGTCATTTTAGATTATAAGTGAAACGAAGGATTCTATGAACTTCCTGACAGACACAATGCAATGCATGACTTAACCCAGACGATTTGTATGAGTTGAGTACTCAACATCAAAATCGCTCCTTCCGCCACGCGAACTTTAAAGATTTTCTTCTGACACAATCATGGTGCCCCAACAATATTGGTGTTATTTGAAAGCCCAACAATAAACTTAAAGAAAAACACATAATTTTTTTTTATAAACAATTTTAACAGGTATAGATGATCCACGCTGAACTGTCCCACCAAACTCAATGACAGGGGGGCGCTACCATCGTTCAACTATATTGTTTCCAACATGGCAAAAATCGGAACCAGCGATTCGGTATTGACGGTGGCGCCCCGCTGTCAATGTCATTGATAGGACAGTTCAGTATTTTGGAACTATACCATAAATGTGACATGAAAAAAGGCCTCACTTGGGGCTCACCTCTGGGATCAATTAGACCATTTTTTGTGGTTATAAAACCAAATAAAATCTTACGTGTCCTTTTTAACAGATGGATAGCGATTAATTTGGCTCAAGCGCAACAACTACAATGTACCTATTTTTTGAAGAAGTGACTCTGGATCCTTCTAAAAACACATTCACCTTTCCTTTAATGTAATGAAGTTAAAACTAGGGTTTTCAAATAAATAATAAATAAATAAATAAATCTTTGGACAATTTCACACAGCGCCAGCTAGCCCCAAAGTAAGCAACTTAATGCTTGTGTTATGGGTGCTAGCTTAACGGATATACTACTTATATATATGTTACGGCTAAAGATAGTTGTGAACATAAACTTAAGATTAGCCGGCTAAACTTAAGTTTATCTTCGAGAAGCAGCTAAAGTTCGATAACATGTTAGTTTGCGTCGTGATATTCCATCTTTAGCCGGCTAATGTGCACATTAGCCAAAACGAAACGGCTAAAAATGTGTTCGATGGGCGCGCCAGGCCGGTGGAAGGCTTGAGGGGGCGGTGGGGAGACAACGCGCAGTTTTATTTTGTAATTTTAAATACCTACAGAAGATTCTGTAATGACCAAATGGTTCCTTATTATTTTATTTTAATGATTAGGTAGATATTGTTTTAAGTAATTAATAATTTGTTATTGTAATAATTGTAATTTTGAATACCTACATAGGTACATAAAAGTACATGTGTAATCAAAGTGATTATTTTTATTAAAGTTTTCGTGTCAAAATAGTAAACATTATTACATTGTTTCCTTTTTAATTTCCTTCTACATTTTTAGCCAAGGGCCTGCGGTTACACTTAAGTTTAGCCGGCTAAAGATAGAAGAAACTAACATTAACACCTCATCAAAGATAAACTTAAGTTTAGCCGGCTAATCTTAAGTTTATGTTCACACCTATCTTTAGCCGTAACATATATATTTTTTAAATACATAAATATTATACATAGTCACACCCAGACCCGTCACAGAAATTAAAATTCATCATTTCAATTTCTGCCCGGCCGGGAATCGAACCCGGGACCTCTCGGCATAAAATGCAACCAATGTTGGTGGGAAGTGGGAATGCATACGTTTGAGAAGTCCTTGTTGCGGGAGGTGCGATTTATTTGAAGCCGTGTGTAAATAAATATGTAAGCCTTAGGCCCAGAACATACGGTGAAACGCAAATGCAACGAAACTGCAACTTCTAGTTACTTTTGAGTTGCATCTAAGTTAGATTCCCTTGAGAGACCACACATGACGCGACCATTTCAAACCGGTTTCAAACTGGTGTGTTCTGTACTTCTAGCATGAACAACTTTCGTCTTCGAATCGTTTGCGTACCTATTCGATAAAATTCGATTCTCAAACTTCGAATTAAACGATAACGTGACAATTTTGATTCTCAAAATAACTTTTGTGCAACCACATCTCATACTAAGTTCACTTTACGACGCGTTCCCAAGGGCGCTGTTGTAGTTTTCTTACTAAATCTTTTGATGGCGATTTGAGTACGCAAACGATTTGAACTCGAAAGTTGTTCGTGCTAGCCGTACTGGGCTTTACATTAAGTTCTCTAACTCTGATGTAAGTACCTGCTGTTCTGACACGTTCTCAGCGAGCTTGGCAGCGGTCTTGACGATGCCCAGACTTAAGTACGGGTTATTCTGCTTGCTCAGATGCATAGAATCGAAGTCGTCTAAGAACTTCTCGAATATCGAGATCGCTTCTTTGATGTTAGACAGCTTGGTTTCATCTCTGGTGCCTGCAATTAGCGGTAATAGAACAATGTTAGACTACGTATTCTTTAGTCTACCAGCTACGTGCTTTAATTTCGAAATCGCTTCACGGAGGGAAGTAACAAATAATAAATGCCAGAGCGAAACGATTACAGAATAGGCTAGTTTCCTAAAAAAAATTTTTTAGTCCGTCAATTTAAAAAAAAATATTGGACACGTATATTTTTAATTGTCAATCAAACAAAGTTATAGTGCGTTGAAGTTCCGCGCGACGTCACAAAGTGCTCCACTTTTACGCACTCACTGACGTCACGGGCCTTTTCTTTAGAACTTTGACACGCTTTATCTCTTGTCATTTTCATTAGTTTTAAAAAGTGAAAAATACGTGTCGAGTAGTTTTTGAAAGCTAACTGACGGACTAATTAAAACTCTTGCTTTTTTACCCAGAAAACATCCCTATTACAATTTCTGTCACGTTTGTAACACTGTGGTGGAGGATGTTCTTTAGTCTATCGGCATCTCGCTTTGTGCGAGAGGGATAGATAGACCCCGAAAATACAGTTTAATTAAAAAATATGGCCTTTTTTTCCTCCACTCCGTGCTAAAGGTTTCCATCGCTTAGCGTCTCCAGATTATTGAACGAACAGAAGCTTCTAAAATGACTAATGTAAGATCATTAACTCATACATTAAAACCCTTTTCGTCTTCCCAATGAGGCTCCCATTTCCTCAACACTGTAGGCGATGTAGGTCGATGGGTGAACGTAGGTGATAAATGAAATGAAAGTCCAGGTAGGTACGTTGAAAATGAAGGCGCGTCCGGGTGTGCGCACTAGTACGTTCGCAGAGGGTGAGAGTTCGACGACGACTGGCGGCTCTCGGCCGCGTGTGCGGCGCGGTGAGCCGCTAGAAGCTTCTCACCATAAAAGGCGAGAGGCCTCCGGCCAATCAGCGGGCCGCATTGCTAACGGCTAGCTCGGAATGTTCTAGGCGCGCGATAATATTATTACCTACGCGCGCACCCAGATTCGCTTACTTGTTATTTAATTTAAACTCCAAAAACACATACACACAGTGTAAGTTATGTGGTCGACTTACAGTTTACATATTATTACCACGATGTAATATACTCATAAGTGAAACATTTGATACATACTTATATTTAGTTAATAGATCCCAGGCTATGTAAACAAAATGCAAGGTAAGTCACAAGACTTCGGTAAGTTTAGTAGGTTAATAATAATAAGTAGATTAGTTTGTAATTTTCAGGTATACAAAATACGAAGTTATAGCTTAAGTACCTACTTCTGGTGGCCATCGTCAACATCCTCCCCCCTAGTGTCGCTTTGCGACACTCATAACCAAGGTTAAAACTACGCGCGTCACTCACTGGTCACTTCTTCGCAGCCATAGCTGTTGGTCCCAGACCCTAGTGCCAGTTGCCTTAAGCGCGGCTTAGCCAAGCCAAGCGTCGCGCGGTTCTAACAGTTTCCATAAGTAGGTAGGTATTAGGATAGGACGATGTCTTAAAAACGCGGTAACATGTAAACAAATACAATAACATCTAAATTAGCACGCAGTAAACGTGACACAATGATTTTTTCATTAAATTAAAACTTATACAAAATAATCATAATAACCTAGTCAATAAGATAGATAGAACAAAATAAGAGTCCGGCAAGTTAGTGACGTCATGAGTCCACGGCCAGCCCTCGGTCCAAAGACCGTCAACAAGTTTACCTAAACTTTCTAAAATATTAACTACAAGTAAATCATCTTTATATTTACACGATTTATTCGTTATTTCTATACATTTCAATGAGAAATAATTTCTAACTAACTCATGCAACTGAAACAAGTCATAAACATATCGATCGTGTTTTAAACAATCAACAAAGCTATTACTACATTCGACAGTGTCAAATGTTCGCGGCAACGATTCTCCGTTCGTACATTTCGTAACTAAACAAGTTGATAAATTCTCTACATTGCCTAAAATCTCGTCGTCGCAAGTAAGATCGAGCGCGCGCGCCGCCGTAGGTACGTAAGCGGCGTCCGCAGACGCGTGGGGCCCGAGTGGGGGCGGCTCGTACGCACCGAGTGCGAGGGAGGCCGCGCTATCGGCCAGCGCGTTGCTATGCGCGCGGGGCGCGACTGGGGGCTGCTCGCACGCAACGAGTGCGAGCGGGACCGCGATACCGGCCAGCGCGTCGGTATTATTACAACAGGCGGCGGCGACGGTTTGAGTTGGTTCACAGGATTCAACAAAACACAAGTTTGTGGTAAAGCAAACAGATGAATCAATTACCTTGTTTGTTGTCCCGTGCACGCACCATCCTAGGCACGTCTTTGTCATGTATGGCTCACCTGGTTTTCCCCTTATGCACTCAATAGGAGCGATTAGGTCGCAATTATCTTGCCCGATTAATAACATTGGCTGGGCATTACACTTACACAAATCACTATTTACACATTTATATTTACAAAAATCAATATTATGTACACTTTGCAATGGCAAATTCAGCTCAGATATCTTTCTGGCTTCTAAACTAAAACGCTTATTGTCTCTATTCGCGATTTCAAAGTTCACGATCTCCGTCTCACATGTCAGTTCATTGTTCCATGCACCACGAGCGCGCATGGTATGAGGCGCTCCGTGCAGTCCAACCTCATCCGCGAGTCGCGACGCGATTAACGAAACGGTCGAACCGTCGTCTAGCAAGGCGTGCGTGTGCATACTGCCTTTCGGACCGTACACTGTAACCGGCACTATTTTCAGTAGTACTTGGGACTCGTCGTTGCACTGAAGCGCGGTGGTATGGTTTACGGTTTCGCAGTCACTCTCACTGAGACGCTGTTCGTCGCGTTCTGATGCCGTCTGCAGCTGTGGTCGCGGGTTCGACCAATGTAGAAGGCGATGGTGGCCGAGCCCGCAACCTTCGACGTCACACTCGGGGGCTGTGCACGTAGTATCGGCGTGTCGTGGTAGTAGGCATTGAAAACACAGTTTCTCTGTACGTGCGAAGCGCCAGCGATCCTTGCGTAGGGCTCGCTTGAACTTTAGGCATTGTTCAAGTGAGTGTGTTTGTGTTTTACAAAAGTTACACTTGTCGTTGTTCTGCTCGTCGTTCGTAAAGACAGGTACATTGTTGTGTGAGCTTTTGATGTACTCTGGCTTACGTCTGGGCTCCGATTGATTGTTGTGTACGAAGCTAACACCGGCCGCGGCTACTTTTTGTGCTTCTAAGTAAAGAAAGTCCGATAGGCACTCAAGTTTCGGTTTTTCGTGTAACTCACGGTTGGCGTAAGCGTAGTCAGCCCACTTGGTCACGAGTAGTGTAGGTAACTTTGACACGATGATGTTTACGAGTTCGGGGCTCTGTAGGTACTCGCGTTGTTTTATCGCTCGGGCGGCTGCTACGTAGTTTTTGATTGTTATTGCGAACTGCACTAATTCGGTGTGGTAACTTTCAGGTAGTGGTTTTACTTTCTTTAACTGTGACACAATTTTGTTCATGATGATTTCTGGTCGGCCAAACCGAAGCTCTAACATGTCGATTATCTCGTTAGGTGACGTGCAATCGATGAGTAGCGAAGACACTGCGTCTTTAGCTTCGCCTCGTAGGCATTTACGAAGGCGCCACATGTTTTCCGTGTAGGTATATTTGCAGATCTCGGTGGACTCGTAGTATGCGTTCCGGAACTGTAACCAGTCGAGGGGGTCACCATAGTAGATTGGCAAGTCTTTGGAGGTGGCCAATCTCGACAACAGTTGGTCGTTTTGGTTCATTGCAGCGGCGTTGGAGATCGCAACTGTGAGTGCAGCCGCCAGCTCTTGTATTTCAGTACGCTGCTGGGGCGCGGAGCAGGTGACTTTCTCCTCCCGATGTGCCGTTGCAATGTGTGATGTGTCAAGCCAAGCTTCCACTTTCTCCGATGATAACCTCACACTCCTCCCCTCCGAGCCCAGCTCGGCAAGGTCGGCGTTCAATTCAATGTCAACGAGCGACTTTCGAATCGCCGCCTTCTTCGCGGCGGCTTCCGCGGCGGCTTTCGCGGCGGCTTCTGCGGCTGCTTCTGCGGCTTCGATCGCTTCGATCTCAATTTCCGCCCTCTTACGTGCAGCTTCAATAGTGAGTCGCCGTGCTGCAGACGATGTGCGCGTGGACTGGCTGCCCTCACTCTTCAACACTTCACTAGCGACTTTCACTTTGTTTGTCTTGTCTTCGTCCATCATTTGTCGGCGTGTTTTAACAGCGGCGCCGCGGGGGGAGCGAAGCAAAGACATGTTGGCGGATCACTGTGTTCACAATTCACAATCGATGATTCGGCTCGTAGGACCACTTTGTAGGCGATGTAGGTCGATGGGTGAACGTAGGTGATAAATGAAATGAAAGTCCAGGTAGGTACGTTGAAAATGAAGGCGCGTCCGGGTGTGCGCACTAGTACGTTCGCAGAGGGTGAGAGTTCGACGACGACTGGCGGCTCTCGGCCGCGTGTGCGGCGCGGTGAGCCGCTAGAAGCTTCTCACCATAAAAGGCGAGAGGCCTCCGGCCAATCAGCGGGCCGCATTGCTAACGGCTAGCTCGGAATGTTCTAGGCGCGCGATAATATTATTACCTACGCGCGCACCCAGATTCGCTTACTTGTTATTTAATTTAAACTCCAAAAACACATACACACAGTGTAAGTTATGTGGTCGACTTACAGTTTACATATTATTACCACGATGTAAATATACTCATAAGTGAAACATTTGATACATACTTATATTTAGTTAATAGATCCCAGGCTATGTAAACAAAATGCAAGGTAAGTCACAAGACTTCGGTAAGTTTAGTAGGTTAATAATAATAAGTAGATTAGTTTGTAATTTTCAGGTATACAAAATACGAAGTTATAGCTTAAGTACCTACTTCTGGTGGCCATCGTCAACAAACACCATGATAAGATTCAGCCCTTAAATGGACTTCGACTTAAAATTAACCTCTACCTCTAAAATTAATGGCTAAGTAAGAAGTAAGATAATATAAATACCGAAATACCGCAGTGTCTCAAGACAAAAGTCTTTGATCAGTGTGTGTTGCCAGTAGAGGTGGGCGCCGATATAAAATTGGCCGGCGGCGGCGCGCCGACTTTTTGACCTCGGCGGCGGCGGCGTCGGCGGCGTGACCTTGTTTGTTTAGGCATTTTTTAAAAATCCGTTTTTTTTAGTATCTGTTGTCAAGACTAATCAGGTGATTTGCAGTTGGTTGGGATATTTGAGCCACTAGAGAAATGGTTTACCCTAGTAAATTAGCTCTCTTGATCATAGATAGGTACTTTGATATTTGGATAGCGGGTTTGGCTGAGATCAGGTTCTCGTGTACTTCCTAAAGGCGAGCGTAACAATGTGCCGATAAAAGTACCTTTAACATGTATTTTTGAGCTCTTTGGAGGCACATAGTTAATGTTGGATTAGCTGACTGTCGGTGGAATATTATATTCAGTTCTGTTTTATTTATATTTATGGTCTTTCCATGTCATCCTACGGTCCAGGATTTTAATGCAGGTTGATTGCAGCAATGTGTCGAGGTCTAGATTAGCCGGAGGATAAGTTTCACGTCTTAAATGATAATATAGTGAGACTTCGGGGCTTAATTACATGCGCCACTTGGTCAGCCATGCAGCTGACTTTGCAACAGTCTAGTCACTTTAAGATCACAGTTACATTTGAGGAATGCCGCAGCTTTCTGGTGTCTGGGCTACTTTACTAGTAGATGTTATAGAGTATCGGACCAAGTAAAAATGTCCTGGTGTACTCCAGCTCTGCAGCTAAAAAGAGAAGATTTTGTCACTGAGTTTGATTTAAAACTGTCTGTCACTGAGATAAGAAATAAGAATCCATCAGCAGGTAGTAGAAGTGTGCTAGAAGGTACTTTTTAATTTCATAGAGTAGTCCTTTATGATAAACCCAGCTGAAGCCGCAGCGAAAGCAGACGTACAGGATTCTTTCTTTTCCAAACATTGTACTGATTATGGTTGGTATAGTTTCTACCAAAATTTATGGTCGGATATACTATATTACATGGGTCATACTTAGGCAAGGGAATAAACGAGCAAGAATGATCCTTTTCCATAATTTTAACAATACAAATGTCAGATTAATTGAGCGATAAGAGAATTCGTTAGGCGACTTGCCAGCCTTATGGATCATTTCCAAAGTTAAGAGACTTGCGAGGTTCTTCTCACTCAGTGTGGTCATAGTCATGACCATGGACTTCATGGTGATCAGATCAAATGCAAGTGCTTTACGAGGGTCCATTTTGGCTATTTCTTTAGCTTAGCCATCTCTCTTAGCGTTAGTTCTTTCGTTTCAGCCGAAAGACGTCCTGCGCCGCTCGCATCCATGCACTTCTTGCGACCTTCCCCAAATCGTCGGTCCACCTAGTGGGAGGCCTGCCCACACTACGTCTTCCGGCTCGTGGTCGCCACTCAAAAACTTTACTGCCCCAGCGATATGTGCCCCGCCCACTGCCACTTGATTTTAGCGATTCTGTGGGCTATGTCAGTCACTTTGTCCTCCTGCGTCTTTCGTCCTCAATTAGCGTAGTAGGAATCAATCAAACATGGCGGTCAACTCCTCAGATAGTCAAGTACAAAAAATTGTCGAGAAGTAGCATACGAAAAGATGCAAAATGAGCCCTCTCAAATCACAATGGGAAGGTTATTAAGGTATAGGGTAGTAAGGGATTATCCGTGTCAATGGGTTTAAATAAACCGGCTTGTCATGTAGCAAAAGTCTGAGATTTTTCTTGTCAGTTCGCACTCGCCACTCATGTATTACCGGACCTAATAAGCGAAGAACACTTTGAGGGAGGTACTTTGTTGCCTTCCAGAGGTTGTGGTTCCCATTTGCATTCCGAGACATATTTGCCAATCTCTGTGTGAGTGATTCGCTTAAATTATAGTCCAATAGTGTGGGTTATCTGCCAGACGAAGGCGGGGATTTTTTTCTTGACAGAAAGAGGGACCGGCGCCTAG